>NW_011889419.1:51285-80800 GCF_000151845.1 Pteropus vampyrus | reverse complement strand
CCAAAAGTTTTGATAGGTTATACTATCATTATCATTCATTTCTATGTATCTCTTGATCTCTCTTTTTATTTCTTCTCTGACCCAGTTATTCTTCCATAGCATGTGGTTTAATTTCCATGTATTTGTGGTTCTTCCTGATTTCTTTCTGCAGTTGATCTCTAATTTCAAAGCATTATGATCAGAGAATATGGTTGGTATGATTTCAACCCTCTTATATTTGTTGAGGCCATCTCTGTGTCCTAGTATGTGGTCGATTCTTGAGAATGTTCCATGTGCACTAGAGAAGAAAGTATAAGCAGCTGTTTTGGGATGGAAGGCCCTGTAAATGTCCATTATGTCCAGTTGGTCTAATGTGTCATTTAAGGGTGTTATTTCCTTATTGGTTTTCTGTTTGGATGATCTGTCCATATCTGACAGTGGGGTTTTTAGTTCCCCTAGTACAATAGTGTTTTGGTGTGTTTCTCCCTTTATTTCTGTTAGTAATTGCTTTGTATGTTTTGAGGCTCCCTGATTGGTAGCATAGATATTAAGAAGTGTTATGTCTTCTTGGTGCATGAATCACTTTATCATTATGAGGCGTCTCTCAGTATCTTTCTTTACCTTTTTTATTTTGAAATCTATTTCATCTGATATTAGTACCGCTATTTCTGCTTTCTTCCAAATGCCATTTGCTTGAAATATTATTTTCCACCTTTTCACTTTGAGTCTATATTTGTCTTTGGAGCTGAGATGTGTCTCCCGGAGGCAGCATATGGTTGAGTTTTGTTTTTTGATCCATTCTGCTACTCTGTTCCTTTTTATTGGTGAGTTCAGTCCATTTACATTTAGGGTGATTATTGAAATATGAAGTCTTCTTATAGCCATTTTATCTTTTGCTTTCTGGTAGCTCTGTGTTTCCATTGCTTCCTTGTCCTTGTGTTTATGTTTTCTTTATTTTTGTTGGTTTTTGTGGGTTTTGCCTCTGGTTCTTCTTGTTTTATGTTATATACTTCAGTTCTGAATCTCTGGTGTGTGGTTACCATTACGTATATGTAAAGGTAGTTATGTATATACAGTCCTCCTTTTTCTTCTGCATGTGCCTTATCTCAATTCCCTTTTGTGAATTAGGATCTTTGAATCCTCCTCTTTTCAGTCATTTTTGTTTCAGTTTGTCCTGATGTATGCTGAATGTTCATTACTATCTTGCTATAGCAATTCTCTTATTGTTTAAGCTTATAATTCCCTGTACTTAGTAAGAGTTGCACCCCTGTGCTTCTATTTGCCTTTACTCCTAATTATGGTTTTTTTTTCCTTTTCCCCTAATTTTGTTTTTTTTTTTTTTTTTTTTTTTTTTTTTTGTCATTTTGTTTTAGGTGTGCTGACCCCTTTCAGTATTTCCTGTGGTTCAGACCTTGTAGTGGAGAATTCCCTCCATTTTTGTATGCCTGGAAAGGTCTTAATTTCTCCTTCATATATAAAGAAGAGCTTAGCTGGATACATTATTCTAGGCTGGTAGTTTTGTTCACTTAATATTTTGAAGATTTTATTCCATTCTTTTCTGGCTTGTAAGGTTTATGCTGAGAAATCTGACGATAATCTAATGAATTTTCCTTTATAAGTTACTGTTTTCTTCTCCCTGGCTGCTTTGTGAATTGTCTTTGTCACTGATTTTTGATAATTTTAATAAAATGTGTCTTGGTGAAGGCCTTTTTAGGTGAGATAATTGGGTGTTCTGTTGACTTCTTGAATTCTAAGCTCCAGCTCATTCCTTAGATTTGGGAAATTCTCATCCACTGTTTGTCTGAAAATGCTTTCTAGTCCCTGCTCCTTTTCCTTGCCTTCAATAATACTCTTTATTCTTATGTTTCCTCTCCTGATGGTATTAGCTAGTTCTTGATTTTCTCTCATTATTTTTTATTCTTCGATTTCTCTCCTCTTCCTTCTGTTTTATTTCTAGATTTCTGTCTTTGATCGACTCTATTTCCTAAGCTTGTTATTTCATTTTTCAACTTTTGCAGTGTGTGTGTGTGTGTGTGTGTGTGTGTGTGTTTATCTCCAGAAGATCTATTCTGTTCTTTTCGATGGTTTCAATCTCTTTGCTAAAGAACTTATTCTAAAAAATATGGAACACTTCACGAATTTTTCTGTCATCCTTGCACAGGGGCCATGCAAATCTTCTCTGTATTTTTCCTATTTTAATATATGTGCTGCCAAAGTGAGCACAAGATTGGGTAATTTAAATTGTTATATTTTTCTGATATGAAATAATATTTTAAAAGGAGATTCCAGGGATGACTGAAGAAGTTTGAATGAATGTTCAACATTCTTCATGATCAAAGAGACTATCTAAGATTAAGTACATTAGTTTTCCAGATAATTAAATTATTTATCCATCTAAAACCTAGGTGTAAATTATTTGATAACAAGTACTCAAACATTAAGAAGAACTGTGAAAGTCTTGTCAGTTCTATGGTGTGTTAGATAATATAATAGCAGAAAAGAGATAAGACATTTATGTATAGCATATTTTTTAAAAGACCAGAAAATTGTACCTGGTATTAACGGAACCAAAAAGATATGATGTAGTAGTGCAAGTATAGCAACACAGGGAGCCATTAATACCCCCTCACCTGAAGGGAAAAAATGAGGGGAACAGTTACTGGAATGTGGAGAAAGTGAGTGTAGTTCTAAGGTAGCTGTATTGCAGGAATTCTGGCTCTTGGTAAAAGGATGCCACCAACCACTGTCAACTCCATCAGGAATAAATAGTGAAAACAGGTACTCAATTTCGGTCTCCTCTTTAACTCTTATCTCTTATCAGATCTTTAGTTAAACATCCTTGAAGCCAGAGGTCAAGGGAACCTACTTATGAAATTCATAGGATAAGTCTCATGGGCACAGAAAACAATGGAAAAGGATCAAAAGTAAATCTGGATAGGTATACAGAAGATACCCAAAATATTCCAGAATGTTATCTGTCCATTTTAGTGCTATTGAATGTTTGGTCAATCTATTGAATGTTTGGTCAATCTCAATCATTAAGACTTACTGTCAGGTTTATGAGAGAGCTTAGTTCCACCCAACAGTCCAGGCCCTAAAGTATCAAGTATGTGTGTACACTAGGTTACTTTTAAAAGTTTTCTTTTTATATTCATTTTAGAATACAACTTTTTATGGTGGAGTAGTGTCAGTTTGTTTTAAACACATCATTCATAAATTAGGCACTAATTTTTGTTTTGAGTTATACTTGTTTTACATCATTTAAAATTCTATAGTACTGGTTAAGCTGGAGAAGATAAAATATTTAAGATATTTACTATAACATAGAGTCATGTCATCTGATAAGGGATGTTATCTTGATAGAGGTTCATTTATAAGAAGAGTAAAAAATGCAATGATATTTGGGCTTTAAGATGTATTGAGGAAGTTAACCTGAATTAGAGCACAGATGAGGAAGATAGAATAATTTTATAATGTAAAAATTTATATTTAGGAATGCCTGCTATTTTAAAAACTTGAATCCTAGGTTTCAGCATTCTTTCATTTCTTTGAGGGTAATGCAATTCTTTTGAATGAGTCACTGAAACCTTGCTTCACTTGTTTGTGTCTCAGATGTAAATGAATGGGTTCAACATAGAAAGGATGGATGTCGTTAGGCCTGTCACACCCTTATTAATAGCCACTGATTCCTTTGCTGAAGACTTGATGTACACAAATATACAGCTTCCTTAAGTGATAAAAAGTACAATCATGTGGCAAGAAAAGGTAGAAAAGGCCCTTTTCCTTTGCTGGGCCAAGGAATGTTCTTGATAATATATATGTAGGACGGAACAACACACAGAAAGGTGATGATGAAGGCTATCATCATTTGTTCTAAAAGCCATATGTCTGAGCATGAAAATTTCAAGCTAGGAGATGAATCACAGAAAAAAATAGACAATTTCATTAGAGTCACAGGATTCTAGATTTACTGTCACAAGTGATAGGAGTATGATCAATGCACTATCTGTCTGGCAGCAGTGGACAAGCCTTCCATAGACTCTGTTGTTCATGAGTTACATAATGCAGGGGTTTGCAGATGGCCATGTAGTGATCATAAGACATAATGGCCAAGAGAAAAAATTCTGTTACTCCAAATACATCAATAAAATACATTTGAATGACATAAATATTATACATAAATAACCTGCCATCTGTTGCTATGTTGTACAAATATCTAGGAATACAAAAAGGTGTAAATGAAAATTCTAATAAGGCAAAATTCTGTAGGAAAATGTACATGGGTGTTTTAAGGTGGGAGTCCACTAAAGTGAGAAATATGATGGTCTGATTCCCAGTTATACTCAACATGTAAGTGAGAAATAGAAGCATAAAAATTAGAACTTGAAGTCGAGGGTCATCTGCCAGTCTGAGGAGAATGAAGGCTGTTATTGTCTTGTTTTTCATCACTGACCTCCAGTTTCTTTATGATTTTCAAGAAAAATTCAGAGAGATTTCAAATGAATAGAGTAGTATCAAAGACAAGTAGTACAATGTCCTTTCCTGTTAGGGTATAGAGAGTCACATTCTGTTCCTCCTTCTACTACAACCAAAGAAACCAGATTAGTGACAAAACCACAGTTTTAAAAATTCCTCTCAGAGATCTGGGGATCCAAATAAACCTAAATAAAATAAACTACATAAAGTAATACACTCTTCATAGGAGAGAAATGACTCTCAACTACTCTCATTTATGGCTGAGGAGATGAAGGTGGAGTAAAAAAAAAAGCAGTAGAGGACCTGAACAGACACTTCTCCCAAGAAGACACACAAATGACCAACAGACATACGAAAAGACGTATGCAAATCAAAGCTACAGTAAAATACCATCTCACACCTGTTAGAATGGCTATCATTAACAAGAGAAATAATAACTAGTGTTGGAGAGGTTGTAGGGAAAAAGGAACCCTTATACACTGCTGGTTGGAATGCAAATTGATACAACCACTATGGAAAACAGTATGAAGTTTCTTCAAAAAACTAAAAATTGAATTATCATATGATCCAACAATCTCTCTTCTGGTTATTTACCCCCAAAACCTGAGAACATTTATGTGCAGATATATGCACTTCGATGTTCATTTCAGCATTAATCACAATGGCCAGGATGTGGAAGCACCAAAATGTCCTATGATAGATGATTGGATAAAGAAGATGTGGTACACATATGCAACGGAATACTACTCAGCCATAAGAAAAGATAAAGTACTGCCATTTGCGACAAGAATGAATCTTGAGATAATCATGCTAAGTGAAATAATCCAGACAGAAAAAGTTGAAAATCACATGCTATCACTCATACATGGGATATAAAACTGAAAACAACAAACAAACAGAGACTCATGGATAGGGATAGTAAATTAGTGGTTACCAGAGGGAAGAGAGGTGGAGGAGGTAGATAGAATAAAAGCGGTCAAATATTTGGTGACAGAAGAAAAATCTAACTCTGGGTGTTAACACACAATGCAATATATATACAACTTTCTATTGAATAATACACTTTAAACTTATTTGATTTTGTTAATCAATGTCACCCTATAATTTTTAATAAAAAATAAAAATAAATAGCTGAAAAAAAAACCCAGTCAAAATGTTAATGAACTTGTAGAGGCTGCATAAGGGCTTTTGTGACAGATTGAAATTCCATTTTTTCAGTCAAAGTAAATTTTCACTAGCACTCCTTCCAACAAGTTCAGACCAGGAACTTGGGGTAGTATATCAAAGCTTTGGAGAAGGAACAGATATTGGCCCTAATATAAGTCAAATGTCCTCTGAATACATTTCAAACTTTCAATTATGGAAGGATGAGGAATGGGGCAGAGAATTGAGAGAAACTTTCAAACTATTTCAAATCTACACATGATGCATATCTCCAAAAATCGAGACAGTCTAGGAAGACAGAAAAATCTCCTAGGATCCAGAAAGCTGAAGTGGACTGAAAAGCAAAAAAACTCACCAGTGTGAATAAAAGGGAATGACATCCTTATAATGCTGAAAGGGATAATAATGAAAAACCTTCAATCTAAATTCTTTATTTAGCAAAAATATCCATCAATTATGAAGGCAAAATAAGATATTTTTATACAGAAGAAACAGGTAAATTATTTCCAGTAGAGCTGCTGTAACACAGGAGCTCTAGGCGAGGAACCTGCACCTGGGATATTCCGAAAAAACCACCAGGAGGACCAAAGGAGTGGGACACTCCATCTATTACTCACGAGGGAGGAGAACTCCAATGGTAGCCAGTAGGAGCAGCAAGAAGAAACTGATGCTGGCCAAGAGCAAGCAACATATTATACACACAGGTAGAGGGAAGGATTATCTTACTGGGGGAGCAGCCGCCTTTCTATTCACCTGTGGATGGGAGTGAGATGTGCTCCTGGGTTACAGGAGCAGATAATGTCCATGGGAACAGCAGAACAGTGGCCTTCTCAGGTGGAATAGAGCAAGATGTGCTGCTTGGTTACAGAAGCTGGTTATAGGAGCAGATAAGGTCCAGAAGAGTAGCAGATGATGTCCTTGGGAGCAGGCATTGCCAAGAGTCGTTTGTATACTGCCTTCCTTATGACCGCTGACCAAGCACTTACCTGTCTTCTGAATATGTGGAGGGGCTATGTTCTGAATTAACCTCACAGCTGCACTTACAAGAATGCTAAAAAGTATTTTTTTGTGTGTGTGTTGAAAATATACAATACCAGGTAGAACAAGACAGTCACAAGTGCTACACGATTCCTCTTTTTTGCAGTATTTAAAATAATCAAACTCACAGAAGCAGAGTGGAATGATGGTTGCCAAATCTTTGGATGAGGGTGAAAAGAAGAGTTTTCTGGACCAAGCTACAGTGGTATTCTTTCTTTTGTATATACAATTTGGTGGATTTTGAAATGCAAAACCTTCATGATGTTCCTTCACTGCTTGGTAGATTGTTGATAGCTGGCTCAATGTGCAGGCAAATTTGTTTTGGTAGCTGATGAATATCCAGTTTTCAAATAGGCATGAATTTGAGAATTTTACCATGGTTTTTTTTTTTTTTTTTTTTTTTTTTTTTAGTAGGATTGAGTACCTCATGTTGGGAGGTGAGAAGATAGAAAAGTTAGAAGTCTAAGGCCAAGGAATAGCCTAGCTACTAGTCCTCAATTTTTATCTTCTATAAAGAGGCTGCATTTTTTTTTTACTCCACAGCATTATTCTCCTTCATTCTTCATAGATTAATTTTTAGTGGGCCTTGCCCTCGCAACAGACAAAATGTCGATACCCATTGTTCTTGTTTCTTCATTTCAATTTTTTAAAATTCTTTCTACTCTGACTTGCCTCTTCTTTATTACTATATATTAAAGTATTAGCTTTTCTTTACTCAATCATGTATTTTATAAATTAGATATTTTTGCAAGATAGTGAATACAATATGTCATTTCTGTAAGGAATTGCAATTTCTAGCATCATAAATTACCATATCAAATAATTATGGTTTTATTTTGAGTAAGTAAATTTGTCTTATCATAAAATTATCAACCTATATTTATTAAAGACTCTTTTGCCATTTCTTGATCTAAACACTGGGGTTTTAAATAAAACAAGTTTTCTTGAGGTAATTTTGATGATTATGTGTGTAATCCTGAAGAAACAATGCATGTGCAATGGAAATTATTGACCTGGACTCCATGAAACAGGACTGAACCCTGGCTTCAACACATATTGCCAGTACTTAATTGTTCCACATCTCAACTTACAGTTTATGAAACAAACAGTAAAAACCAGCTACAGTGCTCTTTAGAGAATTACCTCTTTAAAAAAATATATGATTTATACACATATGTACATGTATACATACATATATAAAAGTAAATATATAGAAATAATAATATTATAACTATTGATAAAGGTAATCTAAATTGATCTCTCAATAAACAACACCTTGTGTTAATTGTGGCCATTTCTTAAAATGTAAATAAAATATAGAATAGTTAAATATTGACTTAAAATCCTTTAAAATATATAGCATATTTTAATCATTTAATATTTAAATTATTTTTTCACATCAGAAATGAGCATTTTTCTTCAATTATTATTTTCTATTTTTTAGGGGTTGTGATTTTAGACACAAAATAAAATCAAAATTTTAGTAAATTTAACTTCACTTTGGGTTTCAATAGTCACATTTTATTTTAGCATTTGAATATTTTTGACAATCTTATTAATTTCTTTAATTCCTCAACTGAAACTACATTTTGCTATTGTACTTATCATTTCATATCCTTTTAAAAAAGAGTTTTCTCTCACATTTATTTAGATAATATTTATTCTGTATAATCTGTTAATCTTTTAATTTTCAGCATTTTGTGTGCATTTGTGTATTTATGAATAAACTCCAGGATCCTAGTTATAAATTCTACTTCCATTTAAAACACATTTGTTTGAGCATGTGTTAATTTTTATTTTCTTTACTTTTCAATTATATCATGTTAATTCTTGTTAATGGCACTATAAAAAGTTTTTTGTAATGTAGGATTAGTGACCTGAATGAGTTCAAGGATACTACCAATTAAAAAAAAAAATCTCTGGAAAAAATAAATCTCTGTCTGGAACTTGATCTTCCAGGAACTCTCAATAAACTTTAATCAATTAAAATTTAAAGCAATATTTAGTTTGGAAGGTTGGAAGAACACCTTAAATCAATTATTTTCTTTCAAGTCCAAGAAAATAAAAAATAAGTTATTTATTTCCTTGTTTAAGTTGCTTTTGTTTTATTTTTCTTCATTTCAACTTTGTAGATTAGAAGTAAAACCAGGCTTACATTTACTAGAAAAATATTATCATCTCTTCTGATTGGGAACTTACCCTCAAAGAGGTTTGCTGGTAGGGGGATTAAAAAAGTGAGCTCATGCTGTTTGAGAAATGTTTGAGAATAAATAAATGTTTGAGAAAATTAACTTGCATAGAGATCAGATCAAAAAGAGACAAAGAGATTTATAGCTTCATGGTTTATGCTTAGCTTGATATTTGATTTCTATCCTTGAATGTTCTCTTATTTCTTTGAGGCCAATGCAATTTTTTTGAAGGAATCACTGAAGGCTTGTCTCACTTGTTTGTTTCTCAGAGTGTAAATGAATGGGTTCAACATAGGAGCAATGGATGTCATTAGCACTGTCACACCTTTATTAATAGCCACTGATTCCTTTGCTGAAGGCTTGATGTAGACAAAGATGCAGCTTCCGTAGGTGATGGAAACCACAATCATGTGAGAAGAACAGGTAGAAAAGGCCCTTTTCCTTTGTTGGGCAGAGGGGAATTTTAGAATGGTCTTGATGATGTGTATGTAGGACAGAATAACACACACAAGTGTCAGAATGAAGGTCAGCACAGCACAGACAATAACCAGCTGCTCTATGAGCCACGTGTCTGAACATGAAATATTCAAGATAGGAGATGCATCACAGAAAAAATAATCAATGACATTTGAGTCACAGAATTTTAAATTTAGAAACAAAGTAAGTGGTGGGAATATGATCAATAAGCCAGCCGTCCAACAACAGAGGACAAGCCTCTTGCAGACTCTGCTGCTCATAATGGTCACATAATGCAGGGGTTTGCAGATGGCCACATAGCGGTCATAGGACATGACAGCCAAGAGAAAAAATTCTGTTACTCCAAAGACATCTGTAAAAAACACTTGAATGACACAAATGTTATATGTAATTGACCTGTCACCTGTTGCTATGTTGTATAAATATCTAGGGATACAAGCAGATGTAAATGAAATTTCTAATAAGGCAAAATTCTGTAGGAAAAAGTACATGGGTGTTTTAAGGTGGGAGTCCACTAAAGTGAGGGTTATGATGGTCAGATTCCCAGTGATACTCAATATGTAAGTGAAAAATAGAAACATAAAAATTGGAATTTGAAGTTGAGGGTCATTGGTTAGTCCCAACAGAATGAAAGTTGTTATTGTATGGTTTTTCATCTCTGAATTTTATTCAATTTCGCGTAAAATTTTAGAGATGTTTCATTTGAATAGAGCGGCATCAAAACCAGGTGGTAATAAACAGTGAGTACTAAAGACAGCAAATTAATTCACATGGAGTTTGCTTTACAAATTAGTAATTGATATTGTCAACACTCTGTTGGACTTTGCTATCCATGGTTTATTTTATTGTTTTGACAGTTTTATGATAGATTTTAAAACATATTTAAAAAAATTGTTCTGCCCTCCCATTTTCTTTTTTTATTTCATAGTTTTAATCTATACCTAAGACTCAAATTTCTTATGTGGGTAGATTACACCCATGAGGTGCTGTGATTCAATAGAAAATTATGATTTCTTCTTATATCTAACATTTCTTATTTCAAAAGTGAATAGTTAAATTTAATAATTTGTTTCATGTCTTTCCATGAAGATTTGGTCATGATAAAATGTAAATATGTAACACCTAATCTGGGATCCATGCACAGGCTCTGTTGATCTATCTGTAAGTTGAATTTTATATTTTGCTACTATGATCAAATGTGTCTATGTTGTTTTGTTTTATTTTTTAACATGTAACTTAAAACGTTCTTGGATGACTCCTCTGACTTTATTTACATTTTATGCTAGTTGTAATTTGTGCTCAATATCTGCTAGATGTACAGTACTGAGTGTATTTTAATTCACAGTTTTGTTGCTACAGGTGAAGAAATGTTTGGTCCAATGATGTATAGCTGGAAAAAAAAACATGTCTTTTATGCTTTTATTCTGTTTAGTTGTAAGTATGGAAGCTCTTAAAACTTTCTATCAGTATTACTAAGTTCAAAGTCAAATTTAGAATACTAAATATACTCTCCATGCACATGTCTTTGTTGTCTCCCTCAGTCTTAGCCTTAGTGGCAGCACCATTGTGATTAAGAGCAGATCTTTTGTAGCGAGATCACTATTGTTCACTACCTGTCTTTCCGCCAATGTCTGTATGAACTTTGGTAAGTTTCCCATCCTCTCGAGCCTTCAGTTCTTTAATCTATAAAAAGGAGATAATAATATCTATCATAGGCAGCTAAACTGATTTGAAAAGATAGTATTTTTATAATAAAATCTGACACATGGTATGTACTTCATATATGGCAGCTGTTATTTTCTGGATTCTTACAGGTGATTCATGTGACATGAACTCAAAAACACAAAATCCCAAGTAAGCCTTATGCTCTGTCTAACCCACATTTTCTGCATTCTACTCCATTTTCCTCATAATAAAAAAAATGGATTCTATTTGTTGAGAATTTACTATGTGATAGTTCTTGTAGTAAGCACTACACATTGAATACCTGCCTGAAAAACAATCCTCTCCTCTCCTCCCACATTCCGTCTTTACTTACCAGTCAAACCACCTACACACAACTATGTATTTGTGATTTTAACTTTCAGCATCATTTCTACTGGAAAGTCTTGAAACGCTTGTCTATATTGATTGGTCCTCATTTGTGTTCTCATAACAAATAATTAGTACTTCTATTTTAGCACTTCCTCTGAGAAAGTGGTTTTGTTGACATTTGTTGAAACTCACTTTCTGGGATAGTTACAAAAGTAACAATCCTAGACTTATTGTCCATGGTAAGACATATTGTTATTTAAATACATATATTTCTTATTTATTTGCCTACACATTCAAACTTATATTCTGTCCTATTGGATTTCATCTTGAAACTGCTTTGTACTAATTTTATTTATTTAAATTTTATACGTACCTGTATTTAACATTAGGGATTTATTTATTTTTGCATTTGAAACTACAGTTTTGCTAATGAATAAAGTCATGCATACCATGTAACAATCACCTCTTTGCTTATGTTATTACCTTTCATGCTGGCCAAACTGTTAACTGGCATCTCTTCCTTGCTTTAGCTGTCAAGTAGACAAATAGTTATATCTTTCTTGGTGGTTAATTTTTGCTTTCTTCAGGGAATCTGTCAGTAAGACATTTAAACTGGAGATCAATAAATTTGCATATCTGAATTATAATTTTTTCACATGCTATTCATCTTAAAACATATATAAATATTTTAGACCTCTATAAGATAAATGCATTTATTTTAATTATATTTAATTTCAATCCACTTTATTTGTGTAACCCCAGTTTCTAAATCCCTCTTTATTTTTGTAAGTTCTTATTATTTCAAAATTTCTCCTATATTGAAATAGCTTTATGAATGTACCATAAGTTTTAAATCAACTTTCCACACATGTTTATATATCTGTTTTCTACAATTGTTACAATGTCTGCAAAAAGCATCTTTTCATAAACATTGCATGATTTCATAATTCCTGACAATGAAATCTTAAGGAAAAAGGAGGTAATAATTTAAAACTTTTGTATACATTCACCAAGATATAATTTATAAACTTTGTATCATGTTTTCCTTCAACTCACTGTAAGACTGTATAATTGTATCCACAATGAAATGACTACAATGAATCATATGCCTTTTTATAAAGAATATTGACACTTTTATTTGCTGTAGGTTTTGGTGCCCTTGAGCTCCAGCTCACACTTTACACCATGAAATAGCCATGTGTTCAGTCTATATGTAAGGCTTTCATTTCTTTGTCTTATGCAAATAAAGACTCCCCACCCTCCCTCCCAATTTTTTTTCATTTGTGTCTTTAGTGCATATTTTATTATTTATTAATTTATTGGTTGCTATTCTTGTTGTTCTATTTTAATTAAAAACCTTAAAAAGGCGTTCCAAGATTTGAGTCTATTGTGTAAATGAATAGAAAGCAATTTGCTTTTCAATACTGTAGCAAAACTCACTTAACTTGGTATATGAATGGCTGTCATTGTTCCTTTAAAATATTCACTTCCTTCAGAGATTAGAGTAGGATCATCTCTCACTGTATGATTAGTTACTATAGTTAAACTTCAACGTTTACTGTCACATTATTGGAAAAGAGAGATGACAGTGATTTTTCGAAGACACTAACATTCCTAAGAACTGTGGGAACACAGCATAATACCTCCAATAGATCATTTTAACTTAAGGGAAGGATACTCTGTTCAGCCTTCCTAACTTCCTTAATCCATTATTACTCAACCCAGTGGCTCCTAGAGCTTTACATGGTAACATGCTCTTTCCTGGACCCTCAGGGTGGTAGCACTTATTCCAAATATTCTCTATTTATTCCATTCGTTAATGCTAGTTTTCAAGAGGCAACGTTTAAGAAAATAGTTTGCATCTTTCAAAGATTTTTATATTTTAAAAAGTATAATGATAATTTATATTATGTTATATATCATAACAATATCATAACAGCATTATGATATTGACAAAATTGGGTGATTTTAATGTAGATATACTTTTTTTTTCTCTTAAAGAGGAAAGTGAGGGTGTGGCAGAGATAACTTCTCACTGTATATAAATTCACATTATCTTCATGTAAATTGTAAAAAGTAGCATTCAAAATTACAACTCAGAAAAACTTGTAGATCTTTAAACAATAATTCAGATATTAATTACATATGATTTTGGTAGATCACATGCAATCAGCTTCTCAGAGAAAATCAACCTATAGATTTATCCAAGATGAAAGTGGATGAAATGACTATTGTACTTACTCTTCTGAGAGTTAATAATAGCTTCAGCTGGTTCTTTAACAACCTATGGGCTCATCTGAGAAAGAGGATCTCTTAGAAAACATCGTGTGGAATTTACTTTGCTCTCAGCTTATGACTCCACTTACCCTGACTGCTGATCTGGGAAGGCCTAGAACTCTGAGTTTTTTCATCTCCAACACCCTGAGAAGATTTTTAAACTAAGAGCTTTATGCTCAGAAAGTATTTTCTAGCTCCCTCTAGGTTGAAAGTAAAATATTGTCCAACTTTGTCTCCCTCTTGCTTTGAAAACATTGATATGATGACTTCTCTGGATAGGACAAGAGGCTTTACACCATTATGATTTATATTTGATTAATATGCTAAACCTCAAACTAAATAATAAACAACTGGGTCCTTGGTGACTCAGGTTCAAACGTTACTAATGAGTCTCCTTTCTAATGAATGTAGGCAAAAATCCTGAAAGATGCAACAGTGGGGGCAGTGTCCTTAGAGGCACTAAGGTGCTATGATAGCCATAGGCACAGGTTAAGATATAACAGTTAAAAACCAGATGGTTAAGAATTCATCTGCCTTTCTTGTATTTCTTTCCTACTATCTACAGAAGCTGAAAGATTACAACTCTATCTCACTTGCTACTTTTTCTCAACCATTAAAAAAGATAACAACATAAAAAAATTAGATAACTCCAAGCAAATAATAATTCTTTTTAATATTTTAAAGAAGTATATGAATGTTTATGAATATTTAAAAAATAAAAATACTACATCCATCACCCCTTTTCAGCATTTTTTAACATATGGTCATATATGAATTCATGTAAAGATAGTATTCTCTTCTAAAATTAAATTTATAAAGATAACTGGTTAATAACATTATATAAATTTCAAGCATACTACTTTGTAATACATCTTTATGCTCTACTGTATGCTCCCCACCTGAAGTCTAGTCTCTTTCCATCACCTTGTATTTGCCCCATCTTTACCCTCTTCATCCTAATTCATGTAAAGATACAATTTCCTTTCATAATAACTTACTCATGGATGCTACCATACATAGTTTTCACATCAAGATACTTAGACTTCTTTTATACAATAAATTCTGATTTGAGTGATCACTGAAGCTTTTCATTTTCCATATTATTTCCTTGGATTAGTCCTGGGCATTTTTTCTTAAACCTTATAGTATGTGCTCTAGTAATTTCTTGAGATGTGGGTTGTAAATGGTAATTTTTATTTCATCTTAGATAATAGAGGGAGAAAGGGAGGGGGAGAAAGAGAGAGAGACAGAGAAAGAAGGGATTTTATAATACGGATTGAAAGCATATAGAGCCAAAAGTGACAGAACTAAAGAAAAAATGAACATTCTTGGAGGTTTTATTTATTATTTATCTATCTATCTATCTATCTATCTATCTATCTATCTATCTATCTATCTATCTATCTATCTATTTAAGCAGGAAGTAGCTTATTTTTATTTTTAAGAATTATGTCAGGGTAACATTGGTTAATACAATTATATAATTTTCAGGTGTACATTATAATTTGATATCTGTATATTCTATTGTGTGTTTACCACCCAAAGTCTAGTTTTCTTCAGCTCCCTATATTTGATCCCCTTTACCCACTTCACCTTCCCCCCACCCACCTATATTTGACCCCCTTTAACCCGTTTACCTTCCCGTTCCTCTACCACCCTCTACTCTCTGGTAATCACTAGTCTATATCCATGAGTCTCTGTTTGTTTGCCTCATTTGTTGCTTTTATGTTTATAGCCAACATATATGTGATGTCACATGATTTTCTACATTTTCTGTTTGGAATATTTCGCTTAGCATGATTATTTCAAGATCCATCCATGTTGTCGCAAATGGCAGTATTTCATCTCTTTTTATGGCTGAATAATATTCCATTGTATATATGTACCACAGCTTCTTTAGCCAATCACCTATAATAGGACATTCAGTTGTTTCCAAGTCCTGGCCACTGTGAATAATGCTGCTATGAACATTGGTGTGCAAATATCTTTTCGGATATGGATTTTCAAGTCTTTGTGGTAAATATCCAGTAGAGGGATTGCTAAATTATATAATAGATCAATTCTTAGTTTGTTGAGGAACCTCTATACTGTTTTCCATAGTGGCTGTACCAATTTACAGTCCCACCAGCAGTGTCTGAGGGTTCCTTTTTCTCTGCATCCTCTCCAAAATTGTTGTTACTTGTCCTGTTGATTATAGCTATGCTAACAGATGTGAGATAGTATCTCATTGTGGTTTTGATTTGCATTTCCCTAATAGCTAGTGACGTTGAGCATGTTTTCAAATATTTGTTGGCCATTTATAGGTCCTCTATGGAGAAATGTCTGTTCAAGTCCTCTGCCCAGTTTTTGATTGGATCGTTTGTTTTTCTGTTGTCATTGAGTTGTATGAGTTCTTTCTATATTTTGGATATTAGGCCCTTATCAGAGGCGTTGCTTACAAATATATTTTCCCATTCAGATGGTTGTCTCTTTACCTTGTTGACAATATCTTTTGCAGAGCAGATGCTTTTTAGCTTGACTTAGTCCCATTCATTTATTTTTGCTTTTACTTCCCTTGCATTTGAGGTCAAATTCATAAAATCCTCTTTAAGTCCAAGGTCCTTGAGTTTAGTTCCTATGTTTTCTTCTATGTCTTTTATTGTTTCAAGTCTTATATTCAGGTCCTTAATCCATTCTGAGTTAATTTTAGTATGTGGTGATAGATAACAGTTTAATTTCATTCTTTTGCAAGTGGCTTTCCAGTTTTCCCAACATCATTTATTGAAGAGGCTTTCCTTGCTCCAAGGTATGTTTTTGGCTTTTTTGTTGAAAATTATTTGCCTATACAAATGTAGATTTACTTTTGGACTCTTGAGTCTGTCAATACCATGCTGTTTTGATTACTGTCGTTTTGCAGTATAATTTAAGTGATGCCTCCAGCCTTCTTTTTTCTCAAGATGGCTTTGGCAATTTGGGGTCTTTTGTGCTTCCATACAAATTTGATGATTTTTTGTTCTATTTATTTAAAAAATACCAATGGAATTTGGAGGAGATAGCATTAGATTTGTATAATGCTTTAAGTAATATGGTCATTTTAACTATGTTGATTCTTCCAATGCAAGAACACGGAATATCTTTCCATTACTTTGTATCTTCTTCAATTTCTATTAATAGGGCCTTGTCATTTTCATTATATAGATCCTTCTTATGTTTTGTTAAATTTATTTCTAGGTATTTTATTCCTTTTGTTGCAATTGCAAAAGGAATTATTTTTTCACTTCTTTTCTGAGACTTCATTATTGGAGTATAGGAACGCTATGGATTTTTGAACGTTGATTTTGTATCCAGAGACTTTACTGTATTTGCTTATTGTTTCTAGTAGTGTTCTTGTGGAGTTGTTAGGGTTTTCAAAATACAGAATCATGTCATCTGTAAATAGTGACAGTTTGACGTCTTCATTTCCTATTTGGATGCCTTTTATATCTTTCTCTTGCCTGACTGCACTCGCTAGGACCTCCAATGTTATATTGAATAACAGCGGCAATAATGGACAGCCTTGCCTTGTTCCTGATCTTAGAGGGAAGGTGTTTAGTTTTTCACCATTAACTATAATGTTGGCTGAGGGTTTGTCATAGGCAGCCTTTATTATGTTAAGATACTTTCCTTCTATACTGATTTTGTTAATGTTTTGATCATAAATGAGTGTTTTATCTTGTCGAAGGCTTTTTCTGCATCTATTGATATTATCATATGCTTCTTATTTTTTAATGTGTTTATGTGGTGTATCACATTAATCAATTTGCATATGTTGAACCATCCCTGTGCCCCTGGAATGAAGCCCACTTAATCATGGTATATAATCTTTTTAATATGTTGCTGTATTCAGTTTGATAGTATCTTATTTAGGATTTTTGCATCTCTGTTCATGGAAGATATTGGTCTGTAGTTTTCTTTTTTTACCAGGGCCCAGTCATCAGAGCAGAAAACAGGTTTTGGTATCAAGGTGATATTGGCCTCATAAAATGTGTTGGGAAGTATTGCCTCCTCTTTGAGTTTTTAGAAGAGTTTCAGGAAAATAGGTATTAAATCTTCTTTGAATGTTTGGTAGAACTCACTGGTGAAGCCATCTGGTCTTGGGATTATACTATTTGATAGGTTTTTGATGATTGTTTCAATTTCCATTCTGCTGATCAGTCTATTTAGATTTTCTAGTTCTTCTTGATTCAGTCTAGGAAGATTGCATTTTTCTAAGTACTGGTCCATTTCTTCTAGATTATTATATTTGGTGTTATATACTTTTTCATAGTATTCTTGTATGATCCTTTGTATTTCTGCGATGTCAGTCATAATTTTCCCTCTTTCATCCCTGATTTTGTTTATTTGTGTTCTTTCTCTTTTTTCTTTAGTGAATCTAGCCAGGGGTTTGTCAATTTTATTAACTTTCTCAAAGAACCATTTCTTCGTTGCATTTATTTTTTCTATTTTTTTTCAATTTCATTTATTTCTGCTCTAATTTCGATGATTTCTTTCTTTCTGCTGACTGTAGGCTTCATTTGTTTTTCCTTTTCTAGTTTTTTAAGATGAAGCATTAGGTTGTTTATTTGGGCTCGTTCTTATTTTCAGAGGTAGGCCTGTCATGATATGAACTTTCCTCTCATGACCACTTTTGCCATGTCCCAAAAGTTTTGATATGTTGTGCTATCATTATCATTCATTTCTATGTATCTCTTGATCTCTCTTTTTATTTCTTCTCTGACCCAGTTATTCTTCCGTAGCATGTGGTTTAATCTCCATGTATTTGTGGTTCTTCCTGCTTTCTCTTTGCAGTTGATCTCTAGTCTCAAAACATTATAATCAGAGAATATGGTTGGTATGATTTCAACCCTCCTATATTTGTTGAGGCTCTCTCTGTGTCCTAGTATGTGGTCGATTCTTGAGAATGTTCCATGTGCACTAGAGAAGAAAGTATAAGCAGTTGTTTTGAGATAGAAGGCTCTGTAAATGTCAATTATGTCCAGTTGGTCTAATGTGTCATATGAGGATGTTATTTCCTCATTGATTTTCTGTTGGATGATCTGTCCATATCTGACAGTGGGGTATTTAGGTTCCCTACTACAATAGTGTTTTGGTCTGTTTTCCCTTTAGTTCTGTTGGTAATTGCTTTGCATATTCAGGGTTCCCTGATTGGGAACATAGATATTAATAAGTGTTATGTCTTCTTGGTGCATGATTCCCTTTATCATTATTAAGTGTCCCTCAGTATCTTTCTTTACCTTTTTTATTTCGAAGTCCATTTCATCTGATATTAGTACCACTACTCCCTCTTTTCTCTGAATGCCATTTGCTTGAAATATCATTTTCCACCCTTTCTTTTTGAGACTATAATTGTTTTTGGAGCTGAGTTGTGTCTCCTGGAGGCAACATATGGTTGAGTTTTGTTTCTTGATCCATTCTGCAACTCTATGCCTTTTTATTGGTGCGTTCAGTCCATTTACATTTAGGGTAATTATTGAAATGTGAGGTTTTCTTATAGCCGTTTTATCTTTTGCTTTCTGGTAGCTCAGTGTTTTTATTGCTTCCTTGTCCTTGTTTTTCTGTTTTCTTTATTCTGAGTTTTGCCTCTGTTCCTTCTTGTTTTATGTTATATACTTCAGTTCTGAGTCTTTGGTGTGTGGTTACCATAACGAATATGTAAAGGATAGTTATATATATATATACAGTCATCCTTTTTCTTTTGCACACGCCTTATCTCCAATCCCTTTTGCTAATTATGATCTTTGAGTCCTCCCCCTTTCAGTCATTATTATCTAATTTGTCCCTATGTATGCTGTACATTCATTATCATCTTGCTATAGCAATTCTCTTCTTATTGTGTAATCATATAATGCCCTGTTGTTAGTAAAGTTTGCATGCCTCTGCTTCTATTCGCCTGATAGGCCCAGTCATCAGGATAGAAAGCAGAGAAGCGGGGTGGGACAGCAAACAACAGGTGATTTTTACTGGCCTTGTTTCCAAAACCGAGGCTGAGATGCAGCTCCCAACCCCTGACCCAGAGGCTCCCTCCTCCCCATATCCTCCAAGACTGAACAACTCAGAGCCCCAGGGGAATCTGAGCAAAAGCTGCCAAGACTGAAGCTATTTGCCTGATAGTCACTTTATTCCCAATTATATATTTAAAAATTTTTTTTGTCATTTTTTTTTTTAGGTGAACTGATCCCTTTCAGTATTTCCTGTAGTGCAGGCCTCATAGTGGAGAATTCCCTCCATTTTTGTATGTCTGGAAAGGTCTTAATTTCTCCTTGATATCTAAAGAAGAGCTTAGGCTGTAAGTTTCTTTCACTTAATAGTTTAAATATTTGATTCCATTCCTTTCTGGCTTGTAAGGTTTATGCTGAGAAGTCCGACGATAATCTAATGGGTTTTCCTCTATAAGTTACCGTTTTCTTCTCCCTGGCTGCTTTGTGAATTCTGTCTTTGTCACTGATTTTTGGTAATTTTAATACAATGTGTCTTGGTGAAGGCCATTTTGGGTTGAGATCATTGGGTGTTCTGTTGACTTCTTGAATTCTAAGCTCCAGCTCATTCTTTAGATTTGGGAAATTCTCATCCACTGTTTGTCTGAAAATGCTTTCTAGTCCCTGCTCCTTTTCCTCGCCTTCAATAATACTCTTTATTCATATGTTTCCTCTCTGATGGTATCAGCTAGTTCTTGAATTTCTCTTTCATTATTTTTTATTCTTTGGTTTCTCTCCTCTTCCTTCTGATTTATTTCTCGATCTCTCTTTCCGATATCACCGATCTTTTCCTCCACTTGGTCGACTCTATTTCCCAAGCTCGCTATTTCATTTTTCAACTCTTGTAGTGTGTGTGTGTGTGTGTGTGTGTGTGTGTGTGTGTGTGTGTTTATCTCCAAAAGATCTATTCTATTTCATTTTTTGAGGGTTTCAATCTCCTTGCTCTGCTCATCTAGGTGTTTTTTCAATTCCTGAAATTGTTGATATGACTCGTTTTGGAACTCATTGAGTTTTTTCAGAAGTTCCATTCTGAATTCTCTGTCATTTAAGTTGCCTATTTCTATGTCTGTAAGCTTATTTTCTGGAGATTTTTCTCTTTGTTTCTGAGATGCCTTGTCACCTTGGTTGTTCATGGTGTTTCTCTGCCTGGGAATTAATGGAAATGTATTCTGCATTTTTTTTTTTTCAGAAAGGAGATTTATTATATAAAGCTCTCCCTTTAGCCTACTGCAAAGAAGTCGCTTTTCTTTTCGTTTCCAGTATTTGGTGTGTAAATCTCTTGGATTCCTGCTTTATATAAAGCTTTAAAAATGCCTTTTTATTTTCTTATTAATATTTAATCACACTCGTTCAGTTTCAGTCCCTGTCAGTTTCAGCAGTGTTTCAGCAACAGTTTCAGTAGTGTTTGCTCAGATTCCCCTGGGGCTCTGTGGTGTTCTATTTTGGAGGGTATGGGAGGAGAGCCCTCTGGGTTGGAGGAGAGCCTCTGTGGCTCAGCCTTGGTTTTATATCCGTGGCTGGTAAAAATCAACTGTTGTTTTTCTGCTGTCCTGCTTCTCTGTTTTCTGCCCTGATGACTGGGCCCTGCTGTCAGCCGTGTGGAGCTCAAAGTTTTCCCAGGCAGGACTGTTCAGGGAACTCACCACACCTTCTCCTCTCCCCCTCCTCCTACAGGGAGCTCCGGAGGCTGCAAGAGGCAGTTTCTTTATTTCTGCCAGTCTACCGCCTGACATACAGGATTCTGACCTGTGGTAGCTCTTATGCACAGATCCCACACTCAGACATGCTGGTGTACAATTTGGGTGCTTTTTGTTGAGTTTTAGATGTTCAGGTTATTGTTGTTTTAAGGGGAGAGATCTGGGGACGTCTCTCACTTCGCCATGTTTCTCCGAACCTCCTCCATTTTATCTCTTGGAGTTTTTAACACAATTTTCACAGTTATGACAAGGGAAGCAAACCAATAATAAGAATAGATATCCAAATAACTTGACATTATAGTTATACTAGAACAGTAATCCTCAAATTGCCAATATGTGTTCTTTTAAAGTATACATGTAACATTTAATAAAAGAATCCATTTGCAAGGCATAAATGAAGGTCTCAACAATTTTCAAAGAATTTAAATATTACAGAATATAGTTTCTGACTACAGTGAAATCAAAGGGATTGAACTACAAATCGAAAGCAAAAGGATAAATATGAAAATAAAGTGATGTACTTCTAAATAGAGTCAAAAAAACATAATTTAAATTAAAATATATTTTGAATTTAATTGCAATAAAATCTGACATATCCAAATTTGTGGATTACAGCTAAAGCATAGTTTAGAAGGCAAATTATATTTTAAATACATAATTTAGAAAATATATTATATTGAAAACCAGTGTTCATTTTAAGAGGCTACAAGAAGAACAAACTAAAACAAGTAAAGGCAGAAATAAGTAGTATAGAGAATATATAATTGGTATAAGATATAAGAAATACATAAGATAAATATAAGATAAAGAAAATAAATACAAATACAAAATTATTTTTTAAAATAAGGTTAATTAAATTGATAATTTTTTTGCAAGTATTATCAGAGAAGGGAAAAAAAAGAAAATTATCTAAATTGACAATGAAAAACAGGAACATCACTACAGACCCTATAGACATTAACAGAATAATAAGAGTATGTCATAAAGAAAATCAAGGCAATAACATGTCAATTTACATAAAATAAACATTTATTTATGTTTATATACAACTGAAAAATTGAGACAAAAGAAAAAAGATGAATATTTTAGTATAAGTCTAAATCATTGAATCCATAATTAATAATTTCACAAAGAAAATTCTGTGCCAAATGGCTTCACTAGTACATTCTTCTAAATATTTGAAGAAGAAATAATGCTAATTTTACATAAACTGATTCAGAGAAGAGTAAAAGGAGGAATAATCCTTAACTTGCTTATGAGTACAGCATAACTTTCATGCCAAAATTGGATAAGTTTTTACAAAAAGTTAAATTACAGGCTGACTTATATAATAGTAAACATAAAAATCCTAATATGTATGAATTATAAAATTAAATAGAGCGATATACAAAAAAGTATACACATATTTATAAAGTGAGATTTACTACAGAAATACTAGGTTGGTTTAACCATTGAAAATCAACACATGTAATTAGCAGAATAAAGGAAGGAAAATATGGTCATGTCAATAATTCAGAAGAAAAGCATTTGATAAAATACAATTCACACTCATTATTAAACATTTTCAGCAAACTTGGAATAAAAACAAAATGTGTTAGTGTGATGAAGGGAATCTAGAAAACATCGTACACTGTTTTGAATATTGAAAACTTTTCTATTGACTTAAGGTATATGACAGGATGTCCATTTCCATTATTTCTGTTTACCACTGTTAGAGAGCCTACACAGGGCAGTAAAGAAAAGATAAACAAATACAATGGTCTGGCATTATTTACATATTATTTGTAAACATATTATTTGTAATATGTATTTGTAAATAATATGTAAATAATGTGTAAATAATATGTAAAAAAAGCACTACAAGTAAATCATCAGAATTAATTACTAAATTTAATAATTAGTAATTGCTAAATTCAGGAAGTTTGCTAGACAAAGGTCAATATGAAAAAATAATAGTACCTCTACATGCTAGCAATAAACAATTAGAAAATAAAATTTAAAAAATCCATATAAAATAGTGACATACCAAATGCCTAGGAGTGAATCTACCAGGATACCAAGTAATAAGTCTGTCAATATTGTGCAAGGCCTCTGTATAGTTAAAATTCCGAAATGTTTTTGAAAGTAATTAAAGAAGACACAAATGAGAGTGGGCTATACCATGTTTTAATGGATTAGAACTCTCAATGTTTAAAGACATTATTTTTCCCAAATTGGCCTATAGGTTCCATGCAATCTTAAAATTACTAAAATATTTTACTTCTTTGCAGAAATTGCCAAGCTGTTTAAAGTTTTATGAAAAATAAAGTTTTATGAAGAATAAAGGGCCAGAAAAGCAAAGCAAACTTGAGGAAGTGGAAGAAAGTTGTTGGAATTACACTAGTCAATATGAAAACTTATTATAGAACTACTATAAATGAGATGGTATAGTAGTCATTCAAAGATAAATATATCAATGGAATGAAAGGATAAAACCTGAAAAAGATTCACATATGTAACAACGATCATGACAAGGTTGCCACTGAATGCAAGAAGAAAAGGGCAATCTTTTCAATAAATGATGCTGGATATTCACAAGGAAAATAATGATGACTGTTTCCTATTTCAAACCACAGACAAAAGTCAATTTCAGATGGGTCATTAACCTTAATTTGTAAGATGTGTGAATGAAACTCATAGACTAAAACATGATTACCTACCTTCATGATAGCCAAAGATTTCTGAAACAAAAACAGACCTATCAACAACAGAAATTAAATGATAAATTGGACCTCATTAAAATTAAGAACTTTCATTTTTCAAAGTCAACATAAACAACATGTCAAGGCAAGATACAGGTAGAGTAAAATAACTTTAATAAATACCCCTACAAAAAACTGATATATAGAAAATTTGCAAAACTCCTAAAAATTAAATTTAAAAAAGAAATGCAATATAAAGGACAATTATTTGAATAGTCACTTCATGAAATAGGATATCCAATATCCAAAAAGCATATAATAAGGTATTCAACATCATTAGTCATAATATAGCTAAAATTAATAGGTTTGACCAAGGTAAATATTGACAAGAATATGAAGCAATTAAAACCCTAATACATTGCTGATAGGAGAATAAATTGATACTACTTTTGAAAATTATTTGATAGTGTCAACTAAGCTTAACATATGGCTGCCATATAGCCTATCAATTTCACTTCTAGTTTCTATATTCTAAAGATATGAGTACATATGTCTGCCAAGAAACATGTACGAGAATATTCTCTGCTTTATTTATAGTAGTCATATATGGTAAACCATCTAAATATCCATCTACTGGAAATGATTAAATTAACTGTGCTATATTTATATAATTGACTACAATTTTAAATTAAAAGAGTAAACTAATGCTAACATAACAGCTTGGACAACTGTCACAGACATAATGTCACAGCAAATGAAACCAGACCTAAAAGCGTACATTCCATGTATTTCTATTCATGTGATGGTTAGGAATACACAAAAGTAATCTTTGGCATTATAGGTGAGCATAGCAGTTTCATTTGGGAGGATGAAAGAGATTTCTGAGATGCTGAAAATATGCTGTATCTGGATCTGTGTGACGGTTACCTGAACATCTACACTTAATAAAAATGCATTAAGCTGTGCACTTTGAATTATGTTCTTTACTATAATAATGTTTAAAATGTATTTATGTTTTTTAGAGATATATACTGAAATATAGATGAAATAACATATGCATCTGTTTCAAATAATCAAGTGGGGGTTGGGAGAATGAACCAGTTTGTAGATGAAACGAGATTGGCTATAAATTGATACCCGTTGACACTGATGAATACAGCAGTATGCATCATGAAATTTCTCTATTTATGCAAGTTTAAAATTAAGAGAAATGTTTAACACACAGCCTGCCACAGAGTGAACACTCAGAAATATTTGTCGTTGCTATTAGATTTTTTAAAAACATTTTTGGACATTTCAAGAAACTTGGGAGACTAGTTGTAATTACCCCTGGGGTTGAAAATGGCAAGCATTCCAGAACAAGACCTGTAGGAATATAACTTCTCAGTCTGGTCTCTCAGGTAAATTCTCAGTGGGCCTGAGTAGCAGGGGACTTTCATTCCTGAAAAGCAGGACTCCTCCAGCATCTTGTCTCAAGACAGGTGAGGGGTGTTACTACAATCTAAATTTCTAGTAACCAAAAGTTTCTAATAACTTAGTAGTCATTAAGTCCACTGATCTCTTTTTGGAAACACCCAACATTTGTCAGATCAGGGATTCAGGACAAGGAGAATATAATTCATAGCATAGTCAATCTGGGAGTAAGGGCATGTATTAGGCCAATTAAGGAAATGTGAGAAGGTTGGGCAAAGATGCAAAATGATGTGGAAAAGAGGTAACCAGAGAGTCAAAGCTTTTGAACTGGAGTTAATTCTGTAGAACAATTGATACAATGAGTTGCCAAAAAACTGCCTGTATTAGAAAGAGCTTCTCAAGGTCTCTGAGCTCATTTCACTTAGCTGTCCTTCCTGCCTACTCAATGCCAATGAGTGCTGCTCTAAGAAATTGCATGGCTCAAATATTCAGATTTCTATTACTTATGTTAATTTATGTATATTTAAAAGTTCAACTGTTTTTAAAAGCAAATTTTAGTTATGCTAACGATCACAGCATTTATATTTTCATTTAACAGGTTTTTTTTTTTTTTTGGTTTTTAACCCATAGATTAATTTCAATTGCCCATTATCAATCTTATGTTAAAAAGGCATATTGCATTTTATAGCTTGAGCATACTGTGAGCATTTTTTATTATTTAAATGTTACTTATGCTGATTGCATTCCATGTAGAGTTTGCTTGAGGAAGTTCTTAAATATATCATTTTGCTAAAATGGTACTCCAAAAAGGCCTCCTTAAGTCAAATACAGAATTTTGGGTCAAATAATCAAAATTTGAATTCTGAGTCCACTATTAACCAGCATTGCTTAAATATCTGAAGGATTCCAATTAAATTATAATGTGGGCCACATATGTAATTTAGAATTTTCTAGTAGGTATATGATAAAATAAATAAATTTTAATAATATATTTTATTTAATTAATATATCAAAATATTATTTCACCTGTAATCAATATAAAATTATGCTTGAGATATCTCATAATCAAGTTCCTTGAAATGTCATTGAAATCTTGTTTTACTTGCTTGTTTCTCAAGATATAAATGAAGGAGTTTAAGAAACAGCTCACCACTACATAGGAAGTAGTGAGCAGTATACACCCTGATTAATATTTCTATTGTTGACAGTTTAATGTAGACGAAAGTACAACTTCCATAGGTTTACGTTGAATTGTAGTCATTTCTGGGCCTAATTTAAATACATGCCACGTTTTTTACCTGTTTTCACATTTTACTTGTTTTTACAACCTCCTAATTATTTTAGTTTCTCAACAGTCAATGCACAGAGTTATAGCTAAAGGTATATAAACAAATAAAGATATAGGTATATAACCATTTTCACTACAAATTTACTTGTCTTTTAAAAAGAACTTTTAGCACTTTTACTTTACATGTTTTCTGTTCAGATTAACCTGTTAGTGTGTGAATTTTCGAGTATTCGAAATTGTAGAAGCCTACATTATATAATTCAGCTTCTACGTTGATATAAACATGTGCAATAGTTTCCTTTATTTTTCCACTTTAAAATGTTTTTGCTGTTGTTTGCGATGTTTATATTTTATTTAATGAACTGTTCACACGTATCTTCTAAAATATGTCATACGAGGGCAAGAAAATTGCAGGTTTTCTATTCTATCTTTAGTGCCTGAAATGATACCTGGCATCAAAATGGCTCTTGAAAGCTAGAATTGGGAAAAGCAATAAACATAATTATTCTATCCAAAATATACAATTAACTGACGATTCTGCTTATTTTGTCTTGTTTCGTTTGCAGTTTTATAAACCCTTGTTAAAATGTGAAATTATTCTTTTCTTTCCTGGAAATATGTTATATTATCTTCTTAAGACAGCTTTCTAAAATAGTTTCCTTGCCAGAAAAGGGATGATTTAAAAATCTAAAGATATGTACTTAGGAACTACTGATCTTTTTATAACAACATGATTCCTCTACACTAGCAAATTCCATTACTTCTTTAAGAACAATGTAATTCTTTAGATTGAGTCATTGAAATCTTGTGTTACTTACTCATTTCTAAAGGTGTGATTGAAAAGGTTCAGCATAGGAGTGATGGAAGCAGAACTGCTACACCCTTATTAATCGCCACGGATTCTTTTGAAGAAAATACAGCTTATAAGATGATGGAAAAGACAATCATGTGGGAAGAACAGGTAGAAAATGCCTTTTTCTTTGCTGGACATAAGGGAATTATAAGATAGTCTTGATAATGTATACATAGGATAGAAGTTTACATACCAGGGTCATGATAAAGGTCAACACAGCACAGACTGTAATCACCTGCTATATGAGCCATGTTTCTGAACATGAGATCTTTAGAAGGGGGACTATATCACAGTAAAAATGGTCAATAACATTAGAGTCACAGAATTCCAGATTTAGACTCAGGCTGAGTGGAGGAATTATGATCGACAAGCCAACTGCCCAGCACCAAAGGATAAGTCTTCTACAGACCCTGTGACTCATGATGGTCACATAATGCAGGGGTTTTCAGTTTTCTGAGTAAGAGTGAATTTTCACTTGCAACTCTCTCCCACGAGTTGACACCAGGTACTTGAGGTAACATATCAAAGCTTTGGAGAAGGAATACATATTGTCCTTAATACAAATCAAATGTCTTCTGAAGATATTTCAAGCTTTCAAGTACAGAAGAATGAGGGACGGGGCAGAGAACTGAGAGAAACTCTTTTAAAACATTTCAAATCTACACAAGATGCAGATCTCCAAAAATTGGGGCAGTCTTAGAAGGCAGAGAAAGATCTAGGAGCCAGAAAACTTAGTGGACTGAAAAGCAAAAAAAACTCACCAGTGTGAAGAAAATAAAACGGCATTCTTACAATGCTGAAAGGGACAACAACTAAAAACTGTCAATCTAAAATTCTTTATTCAGCAAAAATATCCATCAATTATGAAGGCAAAATAAGACATTTTATACAGAAAAAAACGAATGAATTATTTCTAATAGAGCTGCACTTACAAGAATGCTACATAGTTCTTTGTGTTGAAAATATACAATACCAGGTGGAACAAGCCTGTCATAAATGCTGCATGATGCCACCTATATGAAGTATCTTAAATACTCAAACTCACAGAAGCAGAGTGAAATGGCATTTCCCGGAGGCTGCAATTTTTATTCCAGAGCATGATTCACCTCTATTCACTATAAATCTTTAGCGGATCTTGCCCTGAGAATCAGCAAAATACTGATACCCATTTTTATTTCTTTGTTCCAATTTTTAACTCTTTCTACTCTGGATTGCCTTTTAAGAAGCATTTACCTCTTATTACTATATATTAGAGTATTAGTTTTTCTTTATTCAGTTATATATTTTAAAAATTAGATATTTTTGCAAGATAGCGAATACAATATGTCATTTCTATAAGGAATTGCAATTTCTAACATAATACATTATCATATCAAATAGTTAACCTATTTTTATTTTGAGTAAGTAAATTTGTCTAATCATAAAATTATTAACCTATATTTGTTAAAGGTGTTCTTGCCATTTCTTGGTCTAAACATTGGGTGTTTTAAATAAATTAGGTTTCCTTGGGATATTCCTTGGGGTAATTTTGATGATTATGTGTGCTATCCTGAAGAAGCAGTGCCACGTCCAATGGAAATTATTGACCTGGACTCCATGAAATAGAACTGAACCCTGGCTCCAACATTTACTATTATTATTTAATTTTTCCACACCTCAGCTTATGAATCTATGAAAGAAAAAATAAAAAACAGCTACAGTGCTCTTTGAAACATTATCCCATTAAAAATATGTAAATAATTTTACACATGTATACATACATACACGTATAAAAGTAAATGTATATTGAGATAATAATATTATCGCTATAGAGAAAGATAATCTAAATTGATCTCTCAGTAAACTACATCTTTTGGGTTTTTTTTTTGCGGTATCTTAAAATTTAAATAAAATGTAGTAAAATAGTCCTGCTTGCTCTGAGCACCAGTGCCAGGTCAGCTGCTCTGGGGGTACCAG
>NW_011889419.1:47230-51105 GCF_000151845.1 Pteropus vampyrus | reverse complement strand
GAGCTACATCCATTTGGCGAGTCTGATGCTCCTTGCTGAGCCAACTCCAAGATTTACACTGGTGGCAGCTGACCTTGGTTTATGGCATGGCCTTTTGAGGCAACTATAAGCACAGCATCCGTGGGTTGCTTGCTGAATCTTAATAGGTGGCTCCAGAGGCACACAGGCTGGGGCTAAACTTGGCCTGCAGCTGAACTCCTCTCAAGACTGTGCCACTGGACACCTACTACACAAAGCCACGCTAATAAGACTGGAAGACTCAGGAGCTTTGCTTAGTCCACAGAAACAGACAGTGAAAGGCAGCTAAAATGGGAAGACAAAGAAGCAGAAACCATATGAGAGTACAGAACAGAGATCCAGGGATAATGGGATCAAACAATTTAACAGATGCAGAGTTCAAAACTTTGGTTATAAAGATGTTCAATGAACTTAGGGGAAGAGTAGATGAATTCAGTGAAAACTTTAACCAAGTGATAAAAAACATAAAAATGGAAATGGAAATTATAAAAAGGAACTAGTTTGAAATGAAGGACACATTGTCCGAGATGAAGAGTGTATTAGAAAGAATCAACAGGGTGGATAAAGAAGAGAATTGAACCACCTATATAGAGGATGGGAGAAGCCAAGGACATTCAATCAGAATGGCAAGAAAAAAGAAGCCAATATTATAATAATAATTTAAGAAGCCTATGGGACAAAATTAAATGTAAAAACAACTGAGTCATAGTGGTACCTGAAGGAGAACAAGAAGTTGAAGAGCTATTTGAAGAGACAATGATGAAAAACTTCCCTAATCTGGTGAAGGAAATGGACATACAATCCCAGAAAGCTCAGAGAGTCTCCAAAATGTTGAACCTAAAGAGGCCCACACCAAGACATTGTAATTAAAATGCCAAAGGTTATATACAAAGAGAGAATCTTAAAAGCTACAAGAGAAAAGCAATTAGTTACCTACATGGGAGCACCCATTAGACTGGCAGCTGATTTCTCAAAATAAACTATATAGGACAGAAAGGTTTGGCAAAAAAAATATTCAATGTGATGAAAACCTAGGATCTACAACCCAAAATACTTTACCCAGAAAAACTATCATTTAGAGTAAAAGGACAGATAAAGAGCTTCTCAGACAAAAATAATCTAAAAGAATTATCAACATGAAGTCAGTATTATAGGAAATATTGGAGGGACTTCTTTAAGAGGAAAAATATGTATCAAAAATAGGAACAAAGAATGGTAGTAACTACATCCCTATCTCTAAGTATCTCAAATGGAAAAGAATTAAGTGCTCCAACCAAAAGATAGAGTGGCTGAATAGATAAGAAAAAATATATTTTTTGCCACCTAGAAGAGACTCACTTCAGATGAAAAGACATGCACAGACTAAAAGGAAGGGGATAGAAAAAGATATTGCCTTGATGGACCTAGAGGGTATTGCGCTGAATGACATGGAGACAGACAAATATCACAGGATTTCATGTACATGTGGAATCTAAAGAACAAAATAAACAATAAAAATAACAATAAAAATGGAAATAAACTCATAGATACAGAGAATATTTTGAGGGCTACTAGATGGGAGCGAGGTTGGTGGAACGGCAAAAAAATGCAAAGGAATTAAGAGGTACAAATGGATAGTTAAGACAAAGAGATACAAAGTGTAGCATAAGGAAAATAGTTAACATTGGGTAATAAATATGTAAGGGAGAAGAGTGGTACTAGATTTAGTGGGGCGATCACTTTGTGAATTATATAGATCTCTAATCACTATGGTATACAACTGAAACTAATTTATTATTGTATGCCAACTATAATTGAAAAGACTCATTGTACAATGTAAATATGAGCAACTAATTATCTATTATATTTCAATAAAGCCAGAAAAAAATGTAGTAAGACAGTTCAATCTTTATATAAAATCCTTCAAAAATATATAGCATATTTTACCCATTTGATTTTTTTACAATTATTTTTTTCATGTCATAAATTAACATTTTTCTTCAATAAGTATTTATGATCTTTTTTTAGGGATTGTGAAGCTTTTTCATTCAATTTATTTGAAGGCAATAATATACACTCAGGTATACATAAATATAAAGTTTTTCTTTTATAGGAGATTTTAGATGAACAATATAAGCAAAATTTTAGTGATATTGGTACTATAAAAGAGAAAGCTTAGGTCAAAACAGTGAGTAGGATAAAGTTCTCCAGGCTTGGTTCGTATATTCGTGTGGTAGGGGGAGGAAGAAGTGGTCATTTTAATGTAAAAATGACATTAAAATTGAGATGTAAAAGAAATTTGGAGTGGAAGAATGAGGGAAGGAACATTTTTTTTTCTTTCTTTTTCACAGAAGCAAGAGTAAGTGCAAAATGCTGGCAATACCAGGAGAGAGTCCAAGGGATGGTCATTAGAGTTGCATCCCAAATAGGTGGGAGAAAACTTATCAATATGAAAATTTATTTAGTAGTTTTATGAGCTCTTTTGAGAAAAATTGATAGACCTTTGGTAGTCTTCTAATCTATAAGCCATTTATTTCATGGAAAATTTAACTATTACTTTTATTATAACTTTTCATTTGGACTTTATTTCAATTATCTTAGAATTTCATCTATATTATTGCCTTGATTTCCTTGATTTCTTTCAAAATTTTGTTTCCATAATACATAAAACTTGTTGTAAATTTAACTACATTTTAAATTTAGATAGTCATAATCTATTTTAGCAATTAAATATTTTTTGACAATGTTAATAATCTTTAATTTCTCAACTGCAATTAACATTTTGACATTGTACTTATAATTTCATATCCTTTTAGAAAAGGACTTTCCCTCACACTTATTTAAGATATTATTTATTCTGTATAATCTATGAATCTTTTAATTTTCAGCATTTTGTGTGTGTGTTTGTGTATTTATGAATAAACTCCAGAATCCTAGGTAATAAATTCTACTGCCATTTAAAACACATTTATTTGGGTATGTATTAATTTTTATTTCCTTCACTTTTCAACTTTATCATGCTAATTCTTGCTGCTGGTGCTCTAAAAAACTTCTAGTAATATAAGATTAGTGAGCTAAATAAGTTCAAGGATATTACCAATTAAAAAAAAAAATCTTTGGAAACAATATCCCTACCTGGAACTTGGCCTTCCAAGAACGACTCTCAATAAACCTTAATTTAATCAATTAAAATTTAAAGCAACATTTAGATTGGAAGATTGGAAGAATACTTTAAATCAATTACTTTCTTTCAAGTCCAAGAAAATATAAAATAAGCTATTTATTTCGTTGTTTGATTTGCTTTTTGTTTTCTTCTTCTTCATTTCAGCTGTGTAGATTAGAAGTAAAACCAGGCTTACATTTACTGGAAAATTATTATCATCTCTTCTGATTGGGAACTTACCCTCAAAGAGGTTTGCTTGCAGGGGGATTAAAGAAATGAGCTCATGCTATGGAGTGTGTTCATTCTGGGTGCAATAAATGTTTGAGAAAGTTAAACCAAATAAAGATCAGATCAAAAAGAGACAAAGAGATTTATAGCTTCATGGTTTATGGTTAGCTTGATATTTGATTTCTGTACTAAATATTCTCTTATTTCTTTAAGGCCAATGCAATTTTTTTTAAGAAATCACTGAAGGCTTGTCTCACTTGTTTGTTTCTAAGAGTGTAAATGAATGGGTTCAACATAGGAGCAATGGATGTCATTAGCACTGTCACACCCTTATTCATAGCCACCGATTCCTTTGCTGAAGGCTTGATGTAGATAAAGATGCAGCTTCCGTAGGTGATGGAAACCACAATCATGTGAGAAGAACAGGTAGAAAAGGCCCTTTTCTTATGTTGGGCAGAGGGGAATTTTAGAATGGTCTTGATGATGT
>NW_011889419.1:44802-46285 GCF_000151845.1 Pteropus vampyrus | reverse complement strand
TGTTATGATTCAACACAAATTATGATTTGTTCTTATGTCTAAGATTTCTTTTTTCAAAGGTGAATATTTAAGTTTAATAATTTATTTCATGTCTTTCTATGAAGATTTGGTCATGATAAAATGTAAATATGTCACAACTAATCTGAGCTTCATGCACAAGCTCTGTTGATCACTGTAAGTTGTATCTGATCACATTTACCATTATAATCAAATGTCTCTATGTTGTTTTGTTTTATTTTTTAACATGTAACTTAAACATTGTTGGATGACTCTTCTAACTCTCCTTATGTTTTTCTCCTAGTGTGTAATTTACACTCGATATCCACTGGATGTACAATACAGAGAGTATTTTAATGCACAGTTTAGTTGTCACATATGAAATGTTTGGCCCAAGGATGTACATCTGGGGGAAAAAAAAAAGAAAATATGTCTTTTATGCTTTCATTCTATTTAAGGTATGGAAACTCTAAAACCTTTCTATCAGTATTACTAAGTTCAAAGTCAAATTTAAAATACTAAATATATTCTCCAAGCGTATGTTTCTGTTGTCTCTCTCAGTCTTAGCCGTAGTGGCAGCACTATGGAGATTAAGAGCAGATCTTCTGTAGCAAGATCTCTATTGTTAACTACCTGCCTTTCTGCCTATGTCTGTATGACCTTTGGCAAGATTTCCATCCTGTCAGGCCTTCAGTTCCTTTATCTGTAAAATCAGGAGATAATGATAGTATCTATCTTATGCAGCTAAAATGATTAGAAAAGATGGTATATTTATAATAAAATCTGATGCATGGTATGTACTTCATATATGGCGGCTTTTTTTTTCTGGATTCTTATAGGTGATTCATGTGATATGAATTCGAAACCACGAAATCACAAGTGAGGCTTATGCACTGTGTTATGCCTATGTCTATCTTTCTACTCCATGTTCCTTATAGTAATAAGAATGAATTCTACTTGTAGATAATTTACTGTGTGATAGTTCTTGTAGTAAGCACTGCACATTGATTATCTGTCTGAAAAAACAATCCTCTCCTTCTCCTCCCACATAACCATCTTTACTTCCCAGTCTCCCAAAGTATCAGATACAACTAACATTTGTGAATTTCACTTTCAGCAGCACTTCTACTGGAAAGTCTTTTGAAACTCCTGTCTATGTTAACTGGTCCTCATTTGTGCTCCCATAACAAATAATTGTTACTTCCATTTTAGCACTTCCTATGTGAAAGTGAGTTTTTGCAATCAGGGACTCTTGTCTTTTTTACTGGGATAGTTACATAACAATCCTAGACTTATTGTCAATGATAAGACATATTATTATGTAAATACATATATTTCTTATTCTTTGTCCTACACATTTAAACTTATCTTCTATCCTACTGGGTTTCATCTTGAAACTTTGTCATTGATTTTACTTACTTCAATTTTCTATGTACCCATACTTAACATTGCGGATTTTTTTTTTTTTTTTGCATTTGAAACAATA
>NW_011889419.1:33793-44752 GCF_000151845.1 Pteropus vampyrus | reverse complement strand
TTTTCTATGTACTCATATTTAACGTTGAAACCCAGTAGGATAGAAGATAAGTTTAAATGTGTAGGACAAAGAATAAGAAATATATGTATTTACATAATAATATGTCTTATCATTGACAATAAGTCTAGGATTGTTAGTTCTGTAACTATCCCAGTAAAAAAGACAAGAGTCCCTGATTGCAAAAACTCACTTTCACATAGGAAGTGCTTTAGCTGTCAAGCAGATAAATAATCGTATCTTTCTTTCTTGGTGGTTAATTTTTGCTTTCTTGAGGAAATCTGTCAGTAAGATATTTAAACTAGAGGTGATGGAATTTGCATATCTAAATATATAATTTTTTCACATGCTATTCATCTTAAAACATATTAATATTTTACATCTCTATAAGATAAACACACTTAATTTAATTCTACTTAATTTCAATCCACTGTATTTGTGTAAGTCCAGTTTCTAAATCCCTCTTTATATTTGTAAGTTCTTATTATTTCAAAATTTCACCTATGTTGAAATAGCTTTATGAATGTACCACAAGTTTTAAGTCAATTTCCAACACACGTTTATGTATCTGTTTTCTATGATTGTTACAATGTCTGCAAAAGCATCTTTTTATAAACATTATTGAATAATTTCATAATAATTCTGGAAAACAAAATCTTAAGGAAAACAAAGATAGTAATTTAGGACTTCTGTATACATTCACCAAGGTATGATTTATAAACTTTGTATCATACTTTTCTTCAACTCACTGACAGTGTCACAGTGTGACAGTGACTGTAATGAATCAAGTACCTTTTTCTAAGATTATTGACAATTTTTTGCTATAGGTTTTGGTGCCATTGAGTCCCACCTCACACTTGACACTATGAAATATTCATCTATTCAGTCTACTATTTAAGGTTTTCATCTTTGTCTTATGCGGATAAAGACTTTTCTCCAAAAAACTTACCATTTTTGTTTCTTTAGTGCATATTTAATTGACTGATTGGTTGATTGATTGATTCATTTATTACCTATTTTGCTGCTCTTTTTTTAATTAAAAACCCTAAGAAGGCATTCCAGATTTGAGTATATTGTGTAAATGGATAGAAAGCAATTTGCTTTTCAATTTTCAAGCAAAACTCACTTAACTTGGTGCATGATTGGTTGTTATTTGTTCCTTTAAAACAGTCAGTTCCTTCAGAGATTAGAGTAGGATCATCTCTCACTGTATGATTAGTTACTATAGTTAAACCTCAGCATTTACTGTCACTTCATTGGAAAAGAGAGATGATAGTGATTTTTTTGAAGACACTAACATTCCTAGGAACTGTAGAGACACAACATATTAACTCCAATAGATTATTTTAACTTAAAGGAATGATACTCTGTTCAGCCTTCCTAACTTCCTTAATCCATTACTACTCAACCCAGTGGCTCCTAGAGCTTTACATGGTAACATGCTCTTTTCTGCACCCTCAGGGTGGTAGCACTTGTTCCAAAATATTCTCTATTTATTCCATTCGTTAATGCTAGTTTTCAAGAGGTAACGTTTAAGAAAATAGTTTGCAACTTTCAAAGATTTTTATATTTCAAAAAGTATAAGGATAACTAATTTTGCCAATATTATGTTATAAATTGTCATACTGGGCAATATTAATGTAAATACACATTTTTTTTCTCTTAAAGAGGAAAGTGAGGGTGTGGCAGAGATAACTTCTCTGCATATAAATTCACATAATCTTTATGTAAACTGTAAAAAGCAGCATTCAAAATTATAACTCAGAAAAGCCTGTAGATCTTTATACAATAATCCAAATATTAATTACATCTGATTTTAGTAAATCATGTGCAATGAGCTTCTCAGAAAAAAATCAACCTATAGGTTTTCCCAGGATGAAAGTATATAAAATGACTATTGTACTTACTCTTCTGAGAGTTAATGATAGCTTCAGTTGATTTTTTAACAACCAGCATCCTATGGGCTCATTTGAGAAAGAGGATCTCTTAGAAAATGTTTGTGTGGAATTTACTTTGCTCTCAGCTTATGACTCCACTTACCCTGATGAGTGCTCTGGGAAGGCCTAGGACTCTAAATTTTTTCATCTCCAACACCCTGAGAAGATTTTCAAACTAAGAGCTTTATGCTTAGGAAATATTTTCTAGCTCCCTCTTGGCTGAAAGTAAAATATAGTTCAACTATGTCCCTCTCTTGCTTAGAAATCATTGATATGATGTCTTCTCTGGATAGAGTAAGAGGCTTTTACACCATTAAGATTTATATCTGATTTATTTGCTAAACCTCAAACTAAATAATAAACAACTGGGTCCTTGGTGATTCAGGTTCAAATGTCACTAATGAGCCACCTTTCTAATGAACCTAGTCAAAAACCCTGAAAGATGCAGCAGAAGAGGCAGTGTCCTTAGAGACACTAATGTACAATAATATCAACAGGCACAGGTTACAACAAAATAGTAAAAAATCAGATGGTCAAGAATTAATCTGTTTTTCCTGTTTCCCATCTATGGAAGCTGAAACATTACATACACCTCTATCTCACTTTCTCCTTTTCCTCAACCATTTAGAAATTTAAAAAAATTAAAAGAATTAGAAAACTCAAAGCAAGTAATAATTTTTAATACTTTAAAGAAATACACGAATATTTATGAATACTTAAAAGATAAAAATACTATTTCTATCTTCCTTTTTCAGTACTTCTGAATGTATGGCCGTACATAAATCATGTAAAGATAATATCTTTTTCTAAAATTTAAATTTATTTAGGTAATAACATTATATAAATTTCAGGTATACAGCTTTATAATATAACACCTATATAATCTATTGTATACTCTCACCACCTGAGTTCTAGTCTCCTTCTGTCGCCTTGTATTTGACCCTCCTTTACTCTCTTTATCCTAATTCATGTAACGATATATTTTCCTTTCACAATGCACTTTTTTATGGATGCTATCATATATAATTTTTACATTAAGATACTTAGATTTCTTTTATACAATAAATAATCGTTTGGTTGATCACTGCTGCTTTTCATTCTCCATATTATTTTCTATTAAATTTTATAGTATATGCTCTAGTAATTTCTTGAGATGTGGGTTGTAAATGGTAATTTTTCTTTCATCTTAGATATTGGAGGGAGGGAAGAAAAGAAAGAGAGAGAGGTGATTTTATAATATAGATTCAAAGCATATAAAGCAAAATGACAGAACTAAAAGAAAAAATAAACATTCTTAGAGATTTTAACACAACTTTCTCAGTTATGACAAGAGAAACAAACCAAAAATAAGAATGGAGATGATCCGAATAACTTGAAATTATGTATACACTCAAACACAAATTCTCAAATTGCTGATTATACGTTCTTTGCAAGTGTCTATATAACATTTACTAAAAGAGTCCACATGCAAAGCAATAATGAAAGTCTCGATAATTTACAAAGAATTAAAATATTACAGAATACAGTTTCTGACTATAGTGGAATTATCGTTTGAAAGATTACTTTAAAAGTAAAATCATTAGTACAATGAAATTACATGTAACTGAAGTTTTAGGCCATGACTACTTCACTTCCTGCTATCAGGGATAACTTTAAATCATGAAGAGTTGCTGTTTATTATTTTTATCTTTAAAGATAACAAGATTTCTTTACTCCATAGTAAAATGTGTACATATTCATTGATTACGTTTATTGAGAACCAATGGAAAAGTATAAGAAAGGAAAATCTTTTAGTCACATTACACTCAGCCCATCCTTATTAATATCTTATTGTATTTATTTATAAACTGTTTGTACCTATGTAATTATGTAATGCTGTTATTTATATTTTATAAAATTAATATTATCTTATAAATATCATTTGATGTTTTCCTCACTTAACCTCACTTTATCCATTCAACAGTTTCTAAAGTACTTACAATGTATTTTTCTCATGTCATTAAACAGTGTTCAGAAACACAATTTTAGTTGCTCTTTATATCCCATCATGTAAGGAAGAAAATTATAAAGTTAATAGTTCTAATAATAAACATTGAGTTTGTTTCCATTTATTATATAATAATCTCTTAGTAGCATTCTTGTATGTAAATCTTTTTGTCTTCACTCGATTAATCTCACTTTTAAGAATTAGTCAAACAAGAAATATTGAATAAAGGGCTTTCCATACTTATTGATAAATTAGTCTTTTAGAAAATGTGTCCCACCCTATAATCCCTAACTCTTGGAGATTTTGGAGTTATTATTTGGGAGATGATTTTTGATATATTTAACTAACAAAATAATTCTAATGGATAATTGTTTCACTGGTGTTTTTCTTATAAGTAAGGTAGGAACACCACTTTATTTTAAGTCGTATCCCTACAAAATCATCATCATTGTATTTTGCTGACCTTATAATATTTTAAATGAATGATATACATGTACATATTTCACATTTTTTAGGTGTTTTTTTGACTGAAAGCCCAATTAAAAAAATAATTAACATCAGAAGCTCCAATTCCTAGAATTTAGTCTAACCTAATTAACATCATCGTAATTATTATGGATTCTTTTATGACCAAGGCAGCCAAAGGGATGGACTAGAAGTGTTCAATGCAGAGATAATTAACCATTTAGCAGGGTGTTTGGAATGGGGGGTTCCCCTTTGAAGTCATTTCTGAAGTTCATGGTTTGAGTCTATAAAAAAGGAAGAAATATGTTTTGATATCATTTTTTGGCCCCCTTCATTATACCATGGCAGTGACTACACTCTGCAGGTAAATACATAGCTGGTGTAATCCTTCATTCTGATATCTTCCAAGAGTACTGCTCAAGAGTCATGTTCAGATTCATTATCATGTTATAAAGAACAAAGTAGCAGCTCACAGATTACTTTTCAAATCCTCTCTGAACATGAAGGTACTTCATGGACTCAGATTTTCTAGCAGTAAGATGTAAACTCACTGCCTTTACTTAGGGATGACAGCTTTTACACAACTTCTATGGTTTTAGTTCTCAAAATGTTAGGCCCATGAATGACAAACATTTCATACTTACTTTCTGGTGGTTCCTCATCACTTTTCGGGAAATGTAACCCAAAGTTTCTTCTTGGGTCTAAGAACACAGGGTGCTAGTGGCTACAACTTTGTGTTAACTTTGGCCTATTGTTAAGACCCACACGCTCTTCCAGGTCAGAGTGCCTGCAAATGCAAGGGACTATGCAGTGGCATAGAGAATAGCATCTTTTGCTTTTGTCATCTCCAAATCTAAAATGTAATCTGATGAGAGTTGCTTTCTCTCATTAAACTATTAAATAATATTTCCCTTAATATTAAGGGAAATAATATTTCCCTTAATAATGGACAATGAATGACAAATAAATGCTGGCAGCACTCCCTAGCTGTGGAGGTGAAAGTGGCCTGATCTCTCCGTGCAAAGAAACCAGTTGTTATATAAATTTTCATTACAGAAATGGCATGTGCTTTGTTGTTTAATCTGCTTAAATGCAAAGGACAATCGAGTGAATAAACAAAAATGTCCTTGTGTCCTTATTCAAACTACTAATGAAACTACAGTGAAATTAACTTTAGCCAAAAAAAGAAATAAAAATTAGCCAACACCTGTGGGACAGTGTCTGCAGAGAAAAGAATTACAATCATAATAGCATCAGTTGCAGAAAAAATATCGGAACGTATAAACAACAATCTTATATTCCCTTTACATTGTCAAAATGCTAGAAGTCATCCAATAATTTCTGTTAGAGAACACATTCATATGATCTACTCGTCAGTCTTCCTCAGATATCTGATTATTACCTTTTGAAATTTTTCTTAAATGAGCAGAATCAGTGTTTATTTATTTTGCTCTACAGATCACATAGTTCATCCACTGGTCCTGTTAAGGTAGAACTGATTCGTATGCACATATTTATATGAAAATAATCACTGCTCTCTCCTACTTAAAACATGCAGGGTCCTTGCTAAACCCAAAGGTGTCACTCTGTTTATCAGGAATGCAGGATCTGGTGTATTTTGTCCTTTTCTGTTATTGTTGTCTTAATTTGTCCCTATGTATGCTGAATATTCATTACTATCTTGCAATAGCAAATCTCTTATCATTTAAGCTTTTAATGCCCTGTTCTTAATAAGAGTTGCATTCCCCTGCTTCTATCTGCCTTCCAGTCTCCTTACTCATGGTTATGTATTTGTTTTGTCATTTTGTTAGGTGAGCTGACCGCTCTCAGTATTTCCTATAATGGAGGCCCCGAAGTAGAGAATTCCCTCAATTTTTGTATGTTTGGAAAGGTCTTTATTTCTCCTTCATATCTAAGAGACAGCTTTGCTGGATACATTATTCTTGGCTGGTAGTTCCTTTCTTTTAATAGAGTATTTGATTCCACTCCTTTCTGACTTGTAAGATTTGTGCTGAGAAGTCTGACAATCTAATGGGTTTTCCTTTATAGGTTACTGTCTTCTTTTCCCTGGCTGCCCTGACAATTCTTTCTTTGTCGTTGATTTTCGATAATTTTAATACAACGTGTCTTGGTAAAGGCCTTTTTGGGTTGAGATAATTGGATGTTATGTTGACTTCTTGAATTCCAAGCTCCAGCTCATTCTTTAGATTTCAGAAATTCTCATCAACTATTTGTCTGAAAACGCTTTCTAATCCTTGCTCCTTTTCCTTCCTTTCAAGAATGCCCAATTTATGTTTTACTTTTATCAGCACACACTGGGTTGGAATTACTCGTGTAGTTACATTTCGAAGCTAAATCCTAAAGCCAAATTTTCTTAAAAACTTTAATATTTTTCTTTGTAGTTGGTCATTGAGAAAGTGCAAATATAACGCAAATGGTTTGGGGCTTACTATGTAGGCTTTCCATATCCATTGCTTAAGATTTTGAGTTCTATTATTATTGCAAATTTTTAAACTGATGTTTTATTCTCTAAACAACTTTCTCCTTATTCCTTTGTTCTCATCTATTTCTTATGAGTTTCTTTCTAAAATTTTTAGTCATTTTCTATTGTTGTGTAGAACATAGAGGGTATTTTGGTGACAAATATGTTGTTCAGAATTTTAAGATAAGTTGGGTGTAACATTCACAAAATTTTATAATGTCAAAATTGATTTTATTTTTTAAACTGTTTAGCTAATTTAAATATCTTGTTACCAATGTCATTAAGTACAAAAAATCAGATGTAAATACTAGTCACATTGCCCAAGTATTGTTTGCTTTTGTTGTGATTCAGTTTTATCATCTATGAAGTGGAAATAGTAATAGTATAATTTCAAATGTTATTTAAAAAATTTTAAGTTATAGGTATCTGAATATTAGAAAAGTACCTAGCTCATAATAACTAATAAATATATGCTCGCCATTTCGATGTTCTGCCTCGCAGATATTTTCCTGTTGTTACTCACCATCAATTCATTCTTCACCATGTGGTAATCATACTTTTGCCACCACCATGTTAATGAAACAGTATTTGCCAAAGTTTACCAAAGAGCTCTTTTTTTTGGTATTAAATAGTGGCAGAATTCTGGGTGGAATGTGTACTTTCACCACACACTATTTATAACGTTCTCTCATAATTTATCATAACATTACATTTTTTCCTCCCACATTTTTATTTCTACTTCCTGGGTGTTTCTCTTCTTTCTTGTCTCTATCATGTTTATATTCCTCAGTCTCTTCTTTTAGTTCCTTTACTTTAACAAGCACACTTGGTGGATATTTTCTTATACTCCTAATTGCTTAATCCCTCAAAATAATTGCTCTTAAGAATCTCAAGATACAGTCAAATACACCTCAAACATAAAAATGTCCACACTTCCCTCCTGTTACTTTCCTTGAGTTTCTTATAATCGAACTAATAGATTTGGTCATGTGTTAAACAATTCACTTTATATAGATAATCTACCTGCAATAAATTTTTCTTTAATATTATCTTTTCCTTTACTCATCTGTTTCTCAAGTTCCAGTTCTATTTTAGATGCAAATACTTGGTCATTGGTTTTTAAGTTAAATGTTTATGTTTTTTGGAACTTAAGGAAACTCTGATATAGGAGCTGAGTGTCATTCAGAACAATTGTTATTTCTATTTAACTATTACTCTCTATATAACAATGTTCCATATATATTCATTACCTAAAAAAATTTTACTGGCAAGATTTTTAAGTCAAATTTTCATCCTGAAGCTATATTGGGATGTATCTAAAAACTGCTGGGATATTGAATTTACTTATTAAATTTGCTCTATGAGTCTACCATTTTGACTTAAAAAAAAAAAACTTTTTTAGAATTAAGTTTATTAGGGCAACATTGGTTAATACAATTATATAATTTTCAGGTGTACATTATAATTTGACATCTGTATATTCTATTGTGTATTACCACCCAAAGTCCAGTTTCCTTCAGCTACTATATATTTGATCCCGTTTACCTACTTCGCCTTCCTTCTACCACCTATATTTAACCCCTTTTACCCTGTCTACCTCCCCGCTCCTCCCCCACCCCCTTCCCCCTGGTAACCACTAGTCTATAGTCCATGTCCATGAGTCTCTGTTTGTTTGTCCTGTTCATTTGTTGCTTTTAGGTTCATATCCCACATTTAAGTGATATCATGTGATTTCCAACTTTTTCTGTCTGGCTTATTTCACTTAGCATGATTATCTCGAGGTCCATCCACGTTTTCGCAAATTGCAGTATTTCATCTCTTCTTAAGGTTGAGTAATATTCCATGTATATATGTACCACAGCTTTTGCTTTTTGACCCTTTTTGAAGTTTTTTTTTTCTGCCTAGTTTCATCTCTTTTGGAAGAAGCACTACTCAGATTATATCCATTAACTTTATTTCTGAAAAGGTGATAGTTGCCTTCCCCTCCCTGCTATGTCGGCTAATCAGAAGAATAGGTGTATGTTCATTGATATTGCTTTGGCTTTTCTAAGGCATCTCTCGGTAGGGTATGAATACCAGAAGCCAGGGACTTTGACCTTCTAAATTTCTGGCACTATGTTGTCTACAGATTTTTTTTTCTCAACTTACGCAAACCAAATTCTACCTCAGATTTTCAAACATTTAAAAAAAACTGAATCAGTGTTTCACAAAAAAGAAATTTTCCTATAATTTGTGCTGGAGCCTCCAATTTGTTTATTATGTGAAAATTTTCACTATATCGCTTTATAATATTTCCTCCATATTGAGATGAGAGCAGTGTCAGCTCTGATCATGTGTGTGAGTTCCGGAGTTGAATCTCAGGAATGAGAGTCACTATCACAGAGATGGAACATGGACTTGCTCCTGGTTTGCTTGAGAGCTAAGATGCTCCCATGGAATGTAGGTCTGCACCTCAAATTCATGCGGATCATCCTGAGATGCACCAAAAGATCATTTCTGCATCCCTCCACTCTCCCTGTGCTTCTCTGTGGCAACTATGCAGCCCAACTCACTTTGAGTAGTATTCAGTCATAAAATTATTTTTTTTCTTCCAGTCATTAAAACCATGCTTCCGTGAGAACTCCTATATTACAATGCAGGTCTTGAGTAATGAATTTTTCTGGATTAGTATTGACTGATTACTGTTTATATTATATATAAAAGATTTAAAAATTTTGATTTTTAATGAGATATGATGCAATGTTACTCAAGTTGTCAATCTATTTTTTCTGTTAGGGAGGTATTGCTTCTTTGTGTCCCTCAAATTATATTACCTTTAGATGACTTCCTACTTATTCTTGCATAAAAATGATCACATCAATGAATACAAAAATAATAATACATTCTAAAAATAATATTCCATTGATAGTCACGTTAACACTCACATCTCTCAGTTTTATACAGCCAGGGAAAATTCATTTTCCAGAGACAAATATGACCAATCTTACCAGAAGAGAATATAATGGGAAAGAAAGATTTTATCATATCTGTACTTCTAACAGTCATAGCCTCCCCTGATGAATTGCTTAACTGCAATTATTTGTACAACTACGAATATGAAAATGAATGTCATGTTGAAAACATTCATGAGAGTTTCTGCTCACTACCAGTTGAATCCCTGCCCATGATTACAGAAGCCCTGAATGACTTGAGTTTCTATCTTTAGTCAATTGCATAAACTTCTTCAAGATGGAAGTGCTGCCATAAGCTCAGGAAATATTTTATTTTACTCTTCATTAAAAAAAATTCTGGTAAAGAGAAACTTTCAGTAGCTTTGGAAGAGCTGATGTTCTGAACTATCTTCTCTTAAGGAGAGAATTTTCTAATTTCCATCTTGGTATTTGCTTATTTGCCAAATCTGAAACAAAGTTGTTTATTAACAAAAGAGTCCTAGGTAACCAGGTTGAAAAATCACTAATGAATCATTTGTGTAATGAACTTGGGGGAAAAAAATCGAACTTAACACAGTAATAGTGGGGACACAGCCTTTAGAGACAGGCAAAAGCATCACAATAATTTAAAAGAGAATGGTAGGAAAATAATAAGAATCTAATAAAAAAACTAGTTGGGTTTCTTTTAATTAATCTCTATCAGGAAAGGTAGTTAAAAGGTTGTACATCCTTTTTTCCTTTACCAATATTTATAAAATGAATAAATTACACATTCTTGAGACATTTGATAAGACAAGGAAGAATAGGAAAACACAGGGGAAAAGAACAAGGAAAATAACTCTAAAACAGATAACAAATGCAAATATTTTGGAGCATATTCTTCCATATTTTTCCTCCTTCAATATGCCCATATCTATTGCATGTGATATTTACAAATGTATGAACATTAATTTAAAAACATATGTTGAGATACATAGTTTGTCATATGCTATTTTATACTTAGATACATGTGAATCTATTCTTAACCTAATAATTATTGACATGCATCATTTTAATTCCATTTAATTTCAGTCCATTGTATTAGAGTAGCATCAGAGTTTCAATCAACTTCATTATTGTGAACTTATGCTTTTTAATGTTTCATTACTTAAATTGCATAAA
>NW_011889419.1:29359-33743 GCF_000151845.1 Pteropus vampyrus | reverse complement strand
GTGGGGACACAGCCTTTAGAGACAGGCAAAAGCATCACAATAATTTAAAAGAGAATGGTAGGAAAATAATAAGAATCTAATAAAAAAACTAGTTGTGTTTCTTTTAATTAATCTCTATCAGGAAAGGTAGTTAAAAGGTTGTACATCCTTTTTTCCTTTACCAATATTTATAAAATGAATAAATTACACATTCTTGAGACATTTGATAAGACAAGGAAGAATAGGAAAACACAGGGGAAAAGAACAAGGAAAATAACTCTAAAACAGATAACAAATGCAAATATTTTGGAGCATATTCTTCCATATTTTTCCTCCTTCAATATGCCCATATCTATTGCATGTGATATTTACAAATGTATGAACATTAATTTAAAAACATATGTTGAGATACATAGTTTGTCATATGCTATTTTATACTTAGATACATGTGAATCTATTCTTAACCTAATAATTATTGACATGTATCATTTTAATTCCATTTAATTTCAGTCCATTGTATTAGAGTAGCATCAGAGTTTCAATCAACTTCATTATTGTGAACTTATGCTTTTTAATGTTTCATTACTTAAATTGCATAAACTCAGAGGAGCTGAGAAATATAACATTAACTGAAATATAGATTATTAAAAGGTGAAAAAATTGTAAATTTTATAGAAAAGTTTAGCCGCCATTTAACACTATCGACTGCTATTTTATTTTACTTCCTTCAGAATGATGCAATTCTTTTGATTGCATCATTGAAGGCATTCTTCACTTGCCTATTTCTCAGTGTATAAATAAGTGTTTTAACATAGGGGAAATGGAAAAAACGAGTAGTGAAACCTCTTTATTAATAGTCACCTCTTCTTTTGCTGTGGGATTCATATAGATGAACATGCATGTGCCATAGGTCATAGAAACCACAATCATGTGGGAAGAACAGGTGGAAAAGGCCTTTTTCCTTTGTCGGGCAGAAGGAAATCCTAAAATTGTCTTGATAATGCAAGTATATGATAGAACTACACACATAAGAGTCAAAATGAGGGTCAGCACAGCATAGATTAAAACAGTTTGTTCCACAAACCATGTGTCTGAACATAATATGTTCAAGGTGAAACATCAGAGAAAATGAGCAATGACATTCAAATTACAGAATTTCAGCCCCAGATAAAGTGGGGAGGTTATAATCAACAATCCAACTATCAGAAAATAAGTCTCCTGCAGGCTTTGCTGCTCATGATGCTCACATAATGCAAGGGTTTGCAGATGGCCACATAGTAATCATAGAACATGGCAGCCAGCAGAAAAAATCTGTTACTTCACAGAGATCAGCAAAAAAGACTTGGCTGATATAGGCATTGTAGGTAATGATCTTATCACTTGTTGCTGTGTTATATAAGCATCTGGGAATACAGGCAGATGTGAATGAGGTCTCTAAGAAGAAATTTTGTAAAAAAAAAAGTACATGGGTGTTTTAAGATGGAGATCCACAAAGGTGAGTGTGATGATTGTCAAGTTTTCAGTTATACTCAGTGTGTAGGTAAGAAAGAGAAAGATAAAAATCAGAACTTTCAACTGAGACTCATCTGTCAGTCCCAGCAGAATGAATGTTGTTACTGTATAATTGTTCATCACTGATGACTTCTGTCCAATCTGCCTCCCCCATAATTCAGAGAGGTTATTATGTAGATCACATTATCTGTATGAAATCTAATTTAATCAGCTCTATTAACCTCCACTACATTTTATTAGCTCTATTATTCTGTGCTATATTTTATGTTATATTTTGAAGCACACTATACATGTGATAGATTTATCTCCTAATGTGTGATATCATGGGTAGCATGTCATTTGACTCCCCCAAATTCTTCCCTATTCAGAGCTAAGTAAAAAAATCACATTATTAAAATTATGTTTTGATTAACAATTTGGTTCTTTTCTAAATGCCAATACATGATATATAATTTGGCCTCACTCTAAAGAATCTTGACCAAAACTTGGAGTCTCTGTTCTAGCTTTATAATTGAATTTTTTCCCCATTTTTTTTTTAAAAAAGTATATTTTATTTTATGACAATGGAAAACTTACACAGAAGACCAAAATAAGCTTCCCTTCCTTGGCTTCCTTCCACATTTCTCTATCAATATGCAAGCTCTTATGCAGAATACAGTATTTTAAATACAAGTTTTGTTTTTATATTTATGAAATACTTTGATAAATTAACTTAAAAATTGCATGCATGATTTTTTTTTATGTTATCTTTTTGCTTATTTTGATTCCTTGGACCTATTAATTCCTCTTCACTTCTGACTACATTTTCTCACTGTTTTCTCCACAATTCGTACAACTTTATATAACATCTATCACTTAATGAATACTAAATTTCTGTTTCTAGTAGTGGATAGCTCCTGACTTACATATTGAATTGACTACCAAACATATCTGCTTATACATTGACCCTCTTACCAAACATCACCTTGCACAAATCACATACATGTTCATTTCAATGTGCCTAAAATAGAAGTCCTGGTCTTCCACATGGAATGCCACTCTCCTCTCTTTTCCTGTGTGCTTGCAGTTTCCATCTGTTAGCCATGCACTCTGTGCCAGGTATTGTCATAAGCACTTCTCCCATATCCCCCAACTCAACCTTAGTAAATCTTATCATTATTGATTTTCAATTGACGCACCACTTCCCATAAAAGTTTTCTTCAATTCTGATGACTTCTTAGCTTACACACCCACTCATGTGCTCCCATAACAAATAAAACTTGCCACAATGTTAATGTTTGGCCAGAGAATGTATTTGTGCAAGTCATGGTTTTCTCGCTGAGATAGCAATGACAACTAACGTATCTCCACATATATCATCAATACCTAAAAATATTTTTTGAATAAGTTTACATATCCCAAATTTACCAAACGCACAGAGGCAAAACTATTTCTTCGCATTTGGGCTTTGGTTCATATTGCCATGGTACTGAATATTTAAAAAAAATTTCTATATCTCTGACTCTATTAGTAGAAAATTTTGTGGTCTTTTGTTTTCCCTTTTAAGGAAGAACTATTTGTATTAATTACGCACATTGTGAAGTTACCTTCTCAATTGCGACAAAAGTTATAACTGCCTTCTCTTCCTTCCATGGTTTTTCAAAAAAGCAATTATATTGATACTGAGGTAAGAAGAGAAGCACACCATATAATTTGCCCCGTCTATACTGTCAAACTCACAGGGTGGCTGGCCATCACAAATCTGGAGAAGTGTGGAGCTAGGCTCATGGTTTGCCTGAAAACTAGAACCCTCTCAGGGAATTCTGGGACATACTCAGCATATGTATTAGATGAAATTCAGAAGTAGTGGAGAATGATTGCTGCAGTCTATCTACTTTTCTGTCACCCTTTCTCCTTGTCTCTTAGGCTACATATGCATCACTATGTAACTTTACTAAGCTCAACATCCTATGGGCATTACTCGATGCTCAAAAATTTTTTTTCTTATAAGATATGACAAGATTCAATAAGATATAAGAAATAAGCCAGGATTCAATAACCTAACTGATAGTGACATGTAATCAACTGACTTCTGTTTATTTCTCAATAGATATTTGAGGAGGCAGAGATTTCAGAGTGATGTTACTGCGGCCAGTGATGTTACTGCGGCCAGTCCCATTTTTTTTAATTGGACTGTTTTCCTATGGTAGAGTTGCAAGAGTTCTTTCTTTATGTATTCTGGATTCAATCTTCTAACAGATATATAATTTTGAATATTTTATCCCATTGTGTTGGTGTTCCAATTTCTGAATGTTGTTTTTGAGAAAAAAATTATTTTGGATGAAGTCAAATTGATTTATGCTTATCTTTTACTGCTTGTGATTTTGGAGTTATATGGAAGAAGTCTTTGCCTAACCCAAGGTGACTGAGACATACTCCCTTGTTTTCTTCCAACAGAGTTTTATCTTAGAGTTTTATCTTTTATGTTAAGTTCTATGATTTATTTTAAGTAAATTTTTGAATATGGCACAAAAATCATGATAAGATTAATCTTTTGCATATGTATATCTAGTTTTACAGCATCATTTGTTAAAAAGACTTTTTTTTTTTAGTGGATTGTGTTGGCACCTTTGTCATAAATCAGTTGGCCATTGTAGTGAATTGAGTAGTGTCCCCGAAAAAGATATGTCCAAGTTCTCACCTGCAGAAACTGCAATTGTGACCTTTTTGGAAAAGGTCTTTGCAGATGTAATTAAGCTAAGAATTTTAGGAGGCCTGAAATCCAATGACTGGTGACCTCATAAGAAGAGAATAATAAAGAGACATAGGAAAGAAAGCCATGCGAAGATGAAGGCAGATATCAGAATCATGCTGCCACAAGTCAAAGAATTCTAGGGGCCACCAGAATCTGAAA
>NW_011889419.1:23720-26385 GCF_000151845.1 Pteropus vampyrus | reverse complement strand
GACACTACAGAAACTACTCTGGTAGGGGAATTGGAGCACCGTCTGATTTGCCAGGCAGAGGATGAGAGATTAGCTTCCTGTTGGCCTTGCCACAATCACCTGATGGGAGAATTGAAGCTTACCACTTGCTGCCACAGGGTTGGAGTGGGATAGGGCAGAAGATTAACTTGCACAGCCTTGTTCGGTCTCCTTCATGCTAGATATGGGTAGAGGCTATCCACCTGGCCCATGTGAAACCAAGGGTGTATATGAGGGGATTTGTTGGTCTTTTCCTGGAGCAGGGTGAATATTGTTAAAAAGGGTTTCTGCTGTTAGCCCACCTTCTTCTCAGTCCTTTGGCTGGGTGGATCAGGCTTTCCTTGGAACCTTAAAAAGCAAACTGTGCTTGCTGGAGGTACTGGATTGGAGCTTCTGTAGTACCCTGTGTGGGACATAGGGAGGCAATAATAAACTGAGAGTACTCACTGCCATGTTGTTCCTCTAGTGCCAAGTTCTTTGACCAGCCCACCCTCATCTTTCTATCTTTAAGGGACTTTCTATGCATGTTTACACCATTAGTTGCAAGGGGGGAGGATGTGAGAAGAATGAGGCTACTCTATCTCAGCAGTACAAAAATTTGGTATGCATTTTTTAAGTGAAATGCTTTATTACTTTACAGAATAAACCATGACGGTTAACATTTCAACAGACATTGTGTAAGAATAGCTATTTCTCAAGGATTCCAATAAGCAAGAAGGGTAAGAGCTCTTCTCAATTCCCAACATCTTTTTTGTTATTATTAAATTTATTGGGATGACATTGGTTAATAAAATTATGTAGGTTCCAAGTGCAAAATTCAATAATACATCATCTGCATATCGCATTGTGTGTTCACCACCCAAAGTCAAATCTCCTTCCGTCACCATGTATTTGAACCTCTTCCCTTACCTTTTGACTATCCATGAGTTTGACCAAATTTGTACTTAGACAAGTTACCTATTCGTATTCTTCATTTTCCTTTTGAAGTATTTGTATACCCTGTTCCTATATTTAAGACCCATTTTCATAATTTAGATATTAATCTAGCACACACTTTTTACTACGTAGCATATGACATACTTCATTTATAAATGTTTTATTTTATGACTATATTTATTCATGGCTACTGCTCTTTATTGTCATGATCCTTTCCAAAAGGATTGTATTAACAATGCCATCAAGAATGAATACATCATCTCGTTTCAACATTGACAATTCTTATGATAAAAAGCTACAATTTTGCTATTTTTATAGCTATAAAATGCTATTTTAAAGTTGCTTTCATTTGCGTTTCTTCGAATATGCTGAAGGATGAACAATTTTGTCATGTTTTTATTTACTAACTTTATTTCCTCTTAGGTAGAAAAGATATTTTCCCCCAACTTTATTGAGATATATTGACGTATAACATTGAATTATAAAATGTTTTAAATTATGTATGTTGAGAGTATAATATCTCTTTTTATTTTAATATCTTGGGTTTTTTTCTTTCTTATAGAAAAATACACAAATGCGTTCATATTTTCTTACAGAAAATACACGACGTGTGTGTGTATATCATCTCTGTCATCTATCAACTAACTATCTATCTATCTATCTACCTATCATCTATCTCTCTATCTATCATCTACCATCTATCTATTATCTATCTGTCTATTATGTATCTGTCAAGATACATAACAGATAGAGATAATATTTTGGTCTCAAATCCATTTGAGATTTGTTAATGTGTATGTTGCGAAAGATAGGTTTAACATATTCACTTACAGAAGAATAAGTTGTTGGAACAACGTTCATAAACAATACGTATTTTATTCACTGAACTTAAATTCCATCTTTATAATTGAATATATTAGCTTATTTACACATTCTGTTTTTGTATTTCTTGTTCTGTGCCTTTAATTAATCCTAGGCCAATACATATTTTAAATTTATTTTGATAGATAATATTCGTACATTCATCGATTATTTGTGGTTTTTAATTCTTCCAGGTAGATCTGGAAATAATTTTGTGTTATTAATAACATAATAGTTGGAATTCCAGTGACAATTGCATTGGATTCTATATGTTATTTTGGGTGAATTATTATATTTTTGATATAAATCTTTGCAACCAGGAATAAAATAACTCTTTTATTGTATTTTTCAGATTTTATGTCTTTAAATCTAATGTATCTCCTTAATTTAGAAAGCCATGTTTTACTTTTTAATGACATCCCTTTATTCCTATTATGATTAAAATTATTTTCCTACTTTGCTTTTCAGTGTTTATTGCTACATAAAAATAGGCCAGTGATTCTAAAAAATGTATTCTTCATCCAGCTTAAATTCTCTTCTGAATTCTATTAGTTTTCTATTAGTTTCTTGCATTTATCTTTTTCAATAAAGTTCGCAGAAGAGTATACAGTCGTCCCTCGGTATCCACGGGGGATTGAATCCAGGACTCCTCTTGGATACCCAAATCCTCGGATGTTCAAAGTTTCTTATATATGATGATGTAGTATTTGCATATTACCTACAAATATCCTCCCGTATACTTTAAATTATCTCTAGATTACTTCTGATACATAATGCAATGTAAACGCTATGTATTTAGTTTTATACTGTGTTGTTTGGGAATAATGACAAGAATAAAAGAGTCTGTATG
>NW_011889419.1:12654-20463 GCF_000151845.1 Pteropus vampyrus | reverse complement strand
AAAACATCAAAATGCATACTAACATCTCTGATTTGATAAAGACAGATATAATAAATTTTTTAGGTGGACGTTTATGACCATATTTTACAAAGGGCACTGCAAATAAAAACTTCATTGTACTTACTTTTTTGTCAGTCAATCATAACTTTGGGTTGTTGTTGAGGAACATTAGTTCTTAAGGTTTAAATCTGTTTTTGCCTTTCTATGCTGCAGTGCTTGTTATTTCACTCTATATTCATGTGCAGTTTGGAAATGCATAGATCTTTCTGTCCTCACCAAAAATTATGAAGTTTTCATCCCAAAAGATTCTGGTTATTATAAACCTAAGGCGTATTCCCTCATGCAGCCAATACCTGAAAATCAAAAGCAGTTCTGAGAGTTGAGAAGCATCAAGAATTCTCTCAGGTTTTGGAGATTTGGATATTTCCTGGGCAGAAGGCGGTTTCCACATTAACAAGATTGGCATTTGTTTTATTTAGCGAACTTGTAACTTCATGAATAAACAAAAGGCTCCTTGGAGACCCAGTTCCATAAAATAGCTATGGAATCTTTTGCGTCCTCATCTTGGCAGAAAGCCTTAAAAATGCTGCTCTGAGGATAAGGACCCTCAGGAGAAAGAAGATGGAACAGCTTAGAGACTGGAGCATAGGCTACAAGAATGAGATAATGCGCTCTTCTAAATAATTTGTATTTATGGTCATATCACCCAACTCACTTTGAAGATGAAAGAACCCTGACTTTCTCTTGTATTTACCTATTACTTTATAAATAAGATTATTTCAAAAATCAATCAGATCAAATGTATACTATATGATGCAGTTTACTAATTTTTCTAATCCTTTCAGATTATAAAACAGAAAATTTATTGAAATATATTGTATGCAACATTTACAAATATGTGAACAAGGATCATAACTTGTATAACTGGCTGTAAATTATAAAGATCAATGGAAATCAAAAACATAGGGAAACCTATTTATATCTTTGTTTTAATTAAATTTAAACCCATCATATTTTATTACCATAAGATTTAAAAAGCAAGCTCTTAAATAAGTTTATAACTTTATATTTTATTATTATTAAAGTAAATATAGAAATATAACTAATCAAACAAAAATATATATTCTATTTTTGTAATTAAAAAATATTTTTATTATTTCAGTAAAAATATTTTTATACTCTAGCCATAATGTTCTAGAAGAGAAATTTCTTCAGAAATATGTACAAACCCAAGGGAAACTCCTAGAAATGAAACAGAATAACTGAAATGAGAAATTTACTGCATGATATTAATAGTATTATATATAATGCAGCGTAAAAGAACTTCTAGATAAAACAATAAGAGTTAGATAAACTGAAGCAGAGAGGAAAATATAAGCAGATTTAAGAGATCTAGGACTATTAGAAGTGCTCCAACATGTGAAATTGGAGTTTAGACTGAAAAAAGACTACAGGGGCTGGGGAGGAGTTACAAAAAAATATTTGAGGAAATAAAAAATGACTGAAAGTCTACAAATTTGACAACCAAAGGTCAATAATCACCAAAAAGGATAAACACAAAGGAAATCATGCCAAGGATCATAATAATTACTTTCTTCAAAACAAGTGATAATGAAAAACTCAAAAAAGCAGCTATGGGGACAGGTATAAGAATGATCACAGATTCTCCATCAGAGATGATGCAGGCCAGAAGAAAGGGGAAAATCATCTTTAAAGATGCGATTCACTAGAAAGGGAACTAGCCTGCAAGTCAGTCCAGTCCTGGGTTAGATGTGGTGCTGATGATAGGAGAAGACTCTGGAGCAGTATTATCCAGTTTAGGGAAAATGATAATAAAACTGCGACATGCTAGAAACTCTTCAAAACTCTTTATATGCATTACTCGTATCTTTACAGCCCCATGTTGCAGCAATAATTGTTACCACCCTTTGCAGATCAAGAAATCAAACGCTAAAGTTGTGCAACTTGCTTAATATCATGCAACTAGAAAGTGGTAAAGTTAGGATTGAAATTAAGGTACCCTTACTCTAGTGGCTGCACTTTAGTTTTCATAATTGTATGACTGTATTTTGTGATTATGTTTGGAAGGTGCTGAATAAAAATCCTGTTAGATAGCCAGAAAAAAATAGAGTCCAGATGCGAGAAGACACTCTGACCCTTCTTTGTCCTCCTGAAAGCAGGGGGAGCAATTTAGTTTGTGGGGACAAAATGACTCTGATAAAATTCTACTTAACATCACTAAAGCTAATATATTAAGTCCTCTATGACTAGGGTCTGTTATTCTTTGTCTTCACAATCCAGGACAGTATATCTGTTATTAATAGGTATCATAAATACTCAATAGTGTTGTTTGGAAGAACAGTTATATCTATCCTCTTTATAGGATTAAACAAGCAGTAAACTCAGAAAGTATCACAAAACTAATCCAGACTTAGTAAGGAAAGACTACTCAAAAGGGTTATTGCAAGAAGGGTGGAGGATATACTATAACAGGGGAAACTGTTACAAAAGGAAGAATATAGTGACGATAAAAACTGCAGGCATCTCAAGGTTAGTCTAAAAGAGTTTTTCCTATAAGTTTATAGAGAGGAATCAACAAAGCTTAAAAGAGCAGAATGTGGGGAAGTTGGATGAAAGGTGTGGAGAAATGGGAAGAAAGGGTGCTATCTAATTAGGCATAGATTTGGGGAGTGGCCAAAGATTTCACAAGGCATTGATAGTTATGCTGAGATCTGAAGGATGAATAGAGTTTAAAGCTAAAGAATGAAAAGGATCTAGAAATAAAATGAACAAGGATCTAGAAATGAAAGTATAGAGACACAAAAGTATTCCATATGCCTAGACACAGAGGACTGAAGAGAAATATGAAAAATTGTGAAGAATGTAAAAACTAAAAGTATAAAGATTTTTCCTTGAGAACTAACACTAGGTTCATACTTTTTTGATCTTTCACACTTTACAGTACCGATTTCTGACCAATACATAAACTGGGTTTTCCATACTTACTTAGTTGAATGTTACTGGAATTTGTTCTCTCCTGTGTGCACAATGTAGCTCCTTTTATAATCAGTGTTTGGATATGTTTTAGTACTTGGCATTCTTTGTCCTGAGAGGGGCTATTTTAGTTCCATCTTTATTATAAATTCGCATTCGGGATGTTACCTCCAGTTCTCTAATGTTAGTTTTCCTCTTTCATGATGAAGTACATTTATTTATGCTTGGGCTACATCTTTCAGATTTTTAGAAAGTATTTTTGTAATAACTCCTTGGGAATGGCCCTGTTATCTAGTTATCATCAACTATCATCCATCCATCCATCCATCCATCCATCCATCCATCCATCCATCCATCCATCCATCCATCCATCCATCCATCCATCCATCTATCCATTGTTATCTATTGTCTATCTATCTATCTATCTATCTATCTATCTATTTATCTATCTATCATCTAGCTATCATCTATCTATCATCTGTCTAGTCATCTATCATTTCTCACATAAAAACATGACCGACTTGTTTGCTGAATGGGTGACTCTGATTTTGAAGTGTAATCTGGCTTGTTCTCATGGGCCATTTCTCAATGGGAGATGGCAGCCTAGCACATTTGTTTTGCAAAGAGAGGGCAAAAATGAACTAGTTAGGCTCTATTTTAGCTACAAGACTAAAAATGTTTTTAGACAGTTAATCTGACTTTCATGATGACTAAAAAGATACATAGTTTAGAAAATTAATTCCCAAACTATACGTGGTATGAAAGACTAGCATTTAGTCTCCAATTTGTTGTATATGGATACTTCTATAAATGCAATGGAAATAAATTACTTAAAAAGAAATTTAAAAACAAAATACAAGTTCAAATAGTCTATTATTAAATTTAACAAATATTGTCATGTTGCTCTTACAGTATCTAAAGCTTATTTTTGATTTTTGTACTTACTGCGCATCAAAAACAGTTTGCTGATCTGCTCTGATCCTGCACTATCCACTACACAAAAGTTTCCTTATAACTTGATTCCATGATTTCAGTATTTTCTTTATTCTTTGAGAAAAATGCAATTCTTTTGATTGAGTTATTGAACGCTTGTTTCACTTGCATGTTACTAAGAGTATATATAAACAGGTTTAGTATTGAAGCAATGGAAGTAGTGAGTACTGACACACAGTTATTAATGTTAACTTCTTTTGCTGAAGGTTTAATGTAAATGAGGATGCAGCTCCCATAGGTGATGGATTCAATATTCGTGTGGGAAGAACAGGTGGAAAAAGCCTTTCTCCTTTGTTTGGCAGAGGGAAATTTCAAGATTGTCTTGCTGATGTATGTGTAGGTGAGGACTACACAGACCAGGGTCATGATGATCATCATAGCACAGGCCATAACCATCTGCCATCTGCTCTATGAACTATGTGTCTGAGCAAGAGATCTTGAGGATAGGAGATAGATCACAGAGAAACTGATAGATAACAACTGAGTCACAGAACTCCAGATCTAAGCTTAGGCTAAGTGGAAGAATTATGATTAACAAACCTCCAGCTAGCCCAACAACAGATGATGAACCTTCTGCAGATTCTGCAGCTCATGACAGTCAAATGTGTAAGGGTTGGCAGATGGCCACATAGCAGTCATAGGATATGGTGGCCAGAAGAAAAAATTCTGTTGATCCAAAAAGATGAAGAAAAAAATAGTTGACTAACATAGTCATTATAAGTAATGGTCCTATCTCCAGTAGACATTAAATATGTGCAGGTTTTAAAATATCAATTATAGCTCAAAAAATTGTTTGAAAAAAGAAATAAACAGAATAAACTTCAGGTAGAAAAATTTATAATCTTCTTTATACTTTTAATGCACAAAGACTAGGGCATTTTATTTCAAAATCAATTATCTATGATTACTTTTTAGGAACTCTGTACCTACATAATGTGAGAAGTTTTAACTACCTAACTTTGGGATATCTCTAAGTTATAAGTTTATTACTAGAATGTCCATAGTGTTATTTGATTTTAGATTGCAACCCTTGTTCTAGCTCTTTTGCATTAAAAATATAAAGATTACTAATTCTTCCTTTCCAAGTTTTATTCTGTTTATTCAATTTTTAAATGGCTTTAGTGAGATATAATTAATATTTTATTTATTTATTTATATATTTTTATTAAGTTTATTGGGGTAAAATCGCTTAACACAATTATATAATTTTCAGGTGTACATTATAATTTGACATCTGTATATTCTATTGTGTATTTACAACCCAAAGTCCAGTTTCCTTCAGCTACCATATATTTGATCCCCTTTACCCACTTCACCCTCCCACTAAACTCTATATTTGACCCTTTTTACCCCGTCTACCTTCCCCCTCCTCCCCCACCCCACTAGTAACCACTAGCCTATAGTCCATGTCTATGAGTCTCTCTTTGTTTGTCCTGCTCATTTGTTGCTTTTAGGTTTATATCCCACATATAAGTGATATCATGTGATTTTCTACGTTTTCTATCTTGCTTATTTCGCTTAGCATGATTATCTTGAGGTCTGTCCATGTTGTCGTAAATGGCAGTATTACATCTCTTCTTATGGCTGGGTAATATTCCATTATATATATGTACCACAGCTTCTTTAACCAATCATCTATCGGAGGACACTTCAGTTGCTTCCATGTCCTGGCCAATGTGAATAATGCTGCTATGAACATTGGTGTGCAAATATCTTTTTGGATATGGGTTTTCAAGTCTTTGGGGTAAATACCCAGGAGAGGGATTGCTGGATCATATGGTAGATCAATTCTTAGTTTTTTTGAGGAACCGCTATATTGTTTTCCATAGTGGCTGTACCTATTTGCAGTCCTATCAGCAGTATATAAGGGTTCCTTTTTCTCCACACCAGCTCCAGAATCTGTTATTACTTGTCCTGTTGATTATAGTTATTCTAACAGATGTAAGATGGCATCTCATCATGGTTTTGATTTGCATTTCCCTAAAAGCTAGCGATGTTGAGCACCTTTTCAAATATTCGTTGGCCATTTGTAGATCCTCTAGGAGAAGTGTCTGTTCAGGTCCTCTGCCTATTTTTTGATTGGATCTTTTGTTTTTTGGTGTTGTTGTTGTATGAGTTCTTTGTATGTTTTGGATATTAGGCCCTTATCGGAGGCATTGCTTGCAAATATCTTTTCCCATTCAGATGATTGTCTCTTTACCTTGTTGATGGTTTTTTGTTGTTGTTGTTGTTGTTTTTTGCTGTGCAGAAGCTTTTAATTTGATATAGTCCTATTCATTTATTTTAGCTTTTACTTCCCTTGCCTTTGAGGTCAAGTTCATAAATCTTCTTTAACTCCAAAGTCCTTGAGTTTAGTTCCTATGTTTTTTTCTATGCATTTTGTTGTTTCAGGTCTTATATTCAGGCCTTTAATCCATTTTGAGTTAATATTGGTGTATGGTGATAGACAATAGTCTAGTTTCATTCTTGTGCCAGTGGCTTTCCAGTTTTCCCAGCACCATGTATTGAAGGGGCTTTCCTTGCTCCAATGTATGTTTTTAGTTTTTTGCCCAAAATCATTTGTCCATATAAACGTGGATTTACTTCTGGACTCTCGATTCTGTTCCACTGGTCTGTGTGCCAATTTTTCTTCCAATACCATGTCATTTTGATTACTGTCACTTTGTAGTATTATTTGAACTCAGACAGAGTGATGCCTCTAGCCTTGTTCTTTTTTTCTCAAGATGGTTTTGGCAATTCGGGGTCTTTTGTGCTTCCATACAAATCTGATGATTTTTTATTCTATTTCTTTAAAAAATACTGAAGGGATTTGAATGGGATTGCATTAAATCTATATAATGCTTTAGGTAATATGGTCATTTTAACTATGTTGATTCTTCAATCCAAGAACATGGAATATCTCTCCATTTCTTTGTATCTCCTTTGATTTCTTTTAATAAGGCTTTGTAGTTTTCATTATACAGGTCCTTCACATGCTTCATTAAATTTATTCCCAGGTATTTCATTCTTTCTGTTGCAATTGCAAAAGGAATTATTTTTTCCACTTCTTTTTCTGATACTTCACTATTAACTGATAGGAACACTATGAATTTTTGAATTGTTGATTTTGTATCCAGAAACTAAAATGTATTTGCTTATTGTTTCTAGTCGTGTTCTTGTGGAGTCTTTAGGGGTTTCTATATAGAGAATCATGTCCTCTGCAAATAGTGACAGTTTGACTTCTTCATTTCCTATTTGGATGCATTTTATATCTTTCTCTTGCCGGATTGTACTTGCTAGGACCTCCAATGTTATATTGAATAACAGTGGTGATAGTGGACAGCCTTGCCTTGTTCCTGATCTTAGAGGGAATGTTTTTAGTTTTTCACCATTAAGTATAATGTTGGCTGAGGGTTTGTCATATATGGCCTTTATTATGTTAAGGTACTTTTCTTCTGTACTGACTTTTTTAGTGTTTTGATCACAATTGAGTGCTATGTCTTGTCGAAGACTTTGTCTGCATCTATTTATATGATCTTATGATTCTTATTTTTTAATGTGTTCATTGGTGTATCACATTAATCTATTTGTATGTGTTGAGCCATCCCTGTGCCCCTGGGATGAAGCCCCCTTGATTATGGTGTATAATCTTTTTAATATGTTGCTGTATTCAGTTCACTAGTATCTTATTTAGGATTTTTTTTGCATCTGTGTTCATGAGAGATATTGGTCTGTAGTTTTCTTTTTTTGTTATCCATACCAGGTTTTGGTATGGGAGTTATACTGGCCTCACAAAATTTGTTGGGAAGTATTGCCTCTTCTTTGATTTTTTGAAAGAGTTTG
>NW_011889419.1:4426-12604 GCF_000151845.1 Pteropus vampyrus | reverse complement strand
ATTTGAACTCAGACAGAGTGATGCCTCTAGCCTTGTTCTTTTTTTCTCAAGATGGTTTTGGCAATTCGGGGTCTTTTGTGCTTCCATACAAATCTGATGATTTTTTATTCTATTTCTTTAAAAAATACTGAAGGGATTTGAATGGGATTGCATTAAATCTATATAATGCTTTAGGTAATATGGTCATTTTAACTATGTTGATTCTTCAATCCAAGAACATGGAATATCTCTCCATTTCTTTGTATCTCCTTTGATTTCTTTTAATAAGGCTTTGTAGTTTTCATTATACAGGTCCTTCACATGCTTCATTAAATTTATTCCCAGGTATTTCATTCTTTCTGTTGCAATTGCAAAAGGAATTATTTTTTCCACTTCTTTTTCTGATACTTCACTATTAACTGATAGGAACACTATGAATTTTTGAATTGTTGATTTTGTATCCAGAAACTAAAATGTATTTGCTTATTGTTTCTAGTCGTGTTCTTGTGGAGTCTTTAGGGGTTTCTATATAGAGAATCATGTCCTCTGCAAATAGTGACAGTTTGACTTCTTCATTTCCTATTTGGATGCATTTTATATCTTTCTCTTGCCGGATTGTACTTGCTAGGACCTCCAATGTTATATTGAATAACAGTGGTGATAGTGGACAGCCTTGCCTTGTTCCTGATCTTAGAGGGAATGTTTTTAGTTTTTCACCATTAAGTATAATGTTGGCTGAGGGTTTGTCATATATGGCCTTTATTATGTTAAGGTACTTTTCTTCTGTACTGACTTTTTTAGTGTTTTGATCACAATTGAGTGCTATGTCTTGTCGAAGACTTTGTCTGCATCTATTTATATGATCTTATGATTCTTATTTTTTAATGTGTTCATTGGTGTATCACATTAATCTATTTGTATGTGTTGAGCCATCCCTGTGCCCCTGGGATGAAGCCCCCTTGATTATGGTGTATAATCTTTTTAATATGTTGCTGTATTCAGTTCACTAGTATCTTATTTAGGATTTTTTTTGCATCTGTGTTCATGAGAGATATTGGTCTGTAGTTTTCTTTTTTTGTTATCCATACCAGGTTTTGGTATGGGAGTTATACTGGCCTCACAAAATTTGTTGGGAAGTATTGCCTCTTCTTTGATTTTTTGAAAGAGTTTGGGGAGAATAGGTATTAAATCTTCTTTGAATGTTTGGTAGAATTCACTGGTGAAGCCATCTGGTCCTGGACTTTTACTTTGTGGTGGGATTTTGATGATCGTTTCAATTTCCAAAATGCTGATTGGTCTATTTAGATTTTCCAGTTCTTGATTCAGTCTAGGAAGATTGTATTTTTCTAAGTGCTGGTCCATTTCTTCTAGGTTACTAAATTTGGTGTTATATACTTTTTCATAGTATTCTTGTATGATCCTTTATATTTCTGTGATGTGAGTTGTAATTTCCTCTCTTTCATCCTTGATTTTGTTTGTGTCCTTTCTCTTTTTTCTTTTGTTAGTCCAGACACAGCTTTGTCAATTTTATTAGCCTTCTCAAAGAATCAGCTCTTTGTTGCATTTATATTTTCTACTGTTTTTTGTTGTTTGTTTGCTTTTAATTTCATTTATTTCTGCTCTAATTTTGATGATTTCTTACCTTCTGCTGACTTTAGTCTTCATTTCTTCTTCCATTTCTAGATTTTTAAGATGAAGTGTTAGGTTTTTTATTTGGGCTTGTTCTTGTTTATGAAAACAGGCCTCTAATGATATGGACTTTCCTCTTATGACCGCCTTTGCCATGTCCTAAAAGTTTTGATATTTTATGCTATCATTATTATTCATTTCTGTGTATCTCTTGATCTCTCTTTTTATTTCTTCTCTGACTCAGTTATTCTTTAGTAGCATGTTGTTTAATCTCCATGTATTTGTGGTTCTTCCTGATTTCTTTCTGCAGTTGATCTCTAGTCTCAAAGCATTATGATCTGAAATTGGTATAATTTCAACCCTCTTATATTTGTTGAGGCTATCTCTGTGTCCTAGTATGTGGTCAATTCTTGAGAATGTTTCATGTGCACTAGAAAAGAATGTATAAGCAGCTGTTTCGGGATGGAAGGCTCTGTAAATGTGACTTATGTCCAGGTGGTCTAATGTGTAATTTAAGGATGTGATTTTCTGTTTGGATGATCTGTCCTTTTCCGACAGTGGGGTACTTACAATAGTGTTTTGGTGTGTTTCTCCCTTTAGTTCTGTTAGTAATTGCTTTACATATTTCGAGGGTCCCTGATTGAGAGCATAGATATTAATAAATGTTATGTCTTCTTGGTTCATGATTCCTTTTATCATTATGAAATGCCCCTCAGTATCTTTCTTTATCTTTTTGATTTTGAAGTCCATTTATCTGATATTAGTACTGCTACTCCTGCTTTTCTCTGAATGCCATTTGCTTGAAATATTTTCCACCCTTTCACTTTGAGTCTATATTTGTCTTTGGAGCTGAGATGTGTCTCCTGGAGGCAGCATATGGTTGGGTTTTGTTTTTTGATCCAATCTGCAACTCTGTGCCTTTTTATTGGTGAGTTCAGTCCATTTACATTTAGGGTGATTATTGAAATATGAGATCTTCTTATAGTCATTTTATCTTTTGCTTTCTGGTAGCTTGGTGTTTCCATTGCTTCCTTGTCCTTGTGCTTCTGTTTTCTTTATTTTGGTTGACTTTTGTGGGTTTTGCCTCTAGTTCTTCTTGTTTAATGTTATATACTTCAGTTCTGAATCTTTGGTGTGCCGTTAACATTACAAATATGTAAAAGATAGTCATATATATATATATATATATATATATATATATATATATATATATATAGTCATTTATTTTCTGCATGTGCCTTATCTCTATTCCCTTTTGCAAATTTGGATCTTTGAATCTTCCCTTTTTCAGTCATTGTTATCTCAATTTGTTCCTATGTATGCATGTATTTAATGTATACAGTTTGATGAGTTTGTACCTATGCATACATCTGTGAAACCATCACCACCATCAAGGTAATGAATATGTCCATGACCTTTTTTATTAAAAAAATTTTTTTTCTATTCCGATTCATTTTATTTTTTTTAATGTTAGTTTTTATTTTTTACTAGAGTTATTGGGGTGACATTGGTTAATAAAATTATATAGGTTTCAAGTGTACAATTCAATAATACGTTATCTGTATATTGCATTGTGTATTCACTATCCAAAATTAAATTTCCTTCCATCACCATATTTGACTCCCTTTACCCTTGTCTACCTCCCTCTACCTCCCTTCCCTCTAGTAACCACTAAACTGTTGTCTATGTTTGTGAGTCTCTGTTTGTTTTGTTCATTTGTTGCTTTCAGTTTTATATCCCTCAGATGAGTGAAATCATATGGTTCTCAGCTTTTTCTGTTTGAATTATTTCACTTAGCACCATCTCCTTTATTTTTAGGAGCTAAATTTTCAATTATAGTTTTAGAGTGGCCTCCTTAATTTATTTAGTACCACTTTGGGGAGTAAATTTTAAAATGCTCACCATAAGCCCATAAAAATATTCAAAAGAACTGGCAATAGAAAAATAAAACTGGGAAGGTGGAAGATGTTCTGTCTTAAAGAGAGCTAATCTTCTCTTTTGAGGGGTAGCCACATACCTTTTTTAACCATAGGCTTAATGTTAAGGCAATTTGTTTAAGAGAAAATATTAGAAATATGGTGACTACTAGGAAGAAATAAATAATCCCTACTCTTCATATTTCTCTCTATACGGAGGTGTATTCTATTAAAGAATAAATTTCAAAAACTTTTTAAAAGTTCATGATTCATACAATTATTCAAAGACCATGTGCAAAATATTTTATTTAATTTTAACAATTAATCAGTAAGCTGGTCAGAGTTTTTCAAAGACAAATTCAAAGAATAAGCATTATACAATCAAAAGACTGCTTTTTCAGTACCTAATAGATATTGACTGGTTAATATGCTGTAGAGCCATAAAACTGTAATCTCTAGGGTGTATTTTCTACTGAACAGAAATCTATAGCTGATGTGCCACTTCACAGTATTTGGATTTTAAACAAAGTGTAGATAACCAAGTCAAATGTCTGTACCTTTTCCTATATAATTAAATAATTTTTGGATGGAATTGTTGAATAATAAATAACATCATAAAGATAGGCAGTCATTCTGCTTTAGTCTTAAGATTTGGGTTTTTTAAAATAATTCTTTTGTGCTGTCACCTGGCCTCTATTTTACCTATCCTTCTCCTGGGGTTGAAAAGAGATTTATTTGACAGATGAATTTTAAACAAGAATGTGGGTACGTTAGATCCATCCTATTACATTTTCTCTTTTATATTGTCTTTTCTACAGATAGATATCAGATGTTCAAGTCATGCAGTCATAGGATCTGTTCTGGGTGGTAGAGGTAGAATTGGGTTTCTAGTACTGTCTATCTCATGGCTATGACTAACTCAGGAGTTTCTTATTGGGATGTTCAAAGCTATGTTTTCAATACCTCTATTTATAATAAAACTGGTATTTTAATCTCCATTTACTTGCCTACTTTCTCTCTCTAGTTGACTCAGAACTCAAGCAAGAAATGAGGGTGAGATTCCTTCAGATCTCACAATCCCAACAGTAACAATGAGAGACTCAATTATTTTTGTGTATATAATGTGGTATTACACTTGGAAGCAAAATGTGGCAATGCACTTCAAAATTATAAAATGTAAGAGGCCTTTGCCTCAGGAATTCCTCTTCTAATAATTTAAACAAAGGAAATCAATCAAGTTTATTTAAAATAAGATATTTAATATATAATTTTATAATTATTAAATATGAAAACTTTATTAAATAATGCTTCATCCATAAAAAATACAATGCAGAAAAATTATGATGTGACCTATATTTTTACCATGGAAAAGTATTTACAGTTATTGGCTTAGAAATTGACTGTATATATACTACTTTTGAGTATATTTATATATTTTTTCCATTGAAAACACAGACATAAAGCAATTTTGTTGTCTTCTGTTAACACTTTGTTATCTATGGATTGGAGAGTAGCCAGAAATACATTTTTGTCAAACAAGTATTGTTTTACACGTGGAATGTGTCTAATAAAACTTGCACCTTACTGTCTCCAAGGACAGAATTCCCGCTGTGCCTCTGTTAGGTATTTTGCCAAAATTCAGTGTATATTAAATTCATTAGTCATGTTTGAACTTTGGTCACGAAGGACCCTTTAGTTATCCACACAGAGAGCCCAGGTACATACATAAGAGTTGGAAATAATAAAAGTCATCTTACTTCACTGTATAACTTTGCCCAGAGAAATCAGAAATCATCTCTTTCAAATCTTCTAAAAATCACCTTACATTTATCAGACACTTAAACTAAATAACTTTTTATTTAGCTTTGATATGTAAGAAATTGTTTCTTAAGTTAAAGTAGAATAAACTTTAACGTGAGTCTTTTGGCAACTCAGAGAGCACTTTCTACTGCAAAAAGATTATCTGTGAACATGTATGTCTTCATGAGAAGGGCACTAGTGTGCATTATTTGACTCCACATACTTTCAGTTTCACTTTTGGGATATCAAGATTACACACAGTCAACTGCAGCCATGATTACCTTCCATCAGAGTGAGTACGTTCTTGTTTGGTAATTTCAGTTTCTTTCTTCATTCAACATTCTAGTTCCTTGGTCTCTGGAAAATAGCAGAGTAATCTATGTAAAAATCAGAGATGGCAATATCGGATGTCTCTGAGAAAGAAAACAGTTATTTCTAATGTTTTATATTAGAAAAATGAAATCTGAAGAGATTGGACTTATTAGAAATATTTATTACATGCATCAGTAGAGATGAGTCTGTTATCTATTCATTCTTTTTCTCCTTAATATCTATAGCACTACCAGCCATGTCATAAGTTCTAGATAAATATGTTTTGAATTAATTCATGAGTACTCCTAGGAATAGGAGGAACAAACAGGAGTGACTGCCTTACAACGTTACTCTTACCAGGAATGTATGTGTGTGTGTATACACATATATATGTATGTGTATATATATATATGTATATATGTATGTATATATATGGATATGTATATATTTGTATGTATACATATATATTTATACCAGGATGTACCTATAATATCCTCTGTTAGAATGCTAAATTCTAACAGAGGATATTATACATAAATGCAATGTTGTCATTAGCAATCAATAAGCTCATTATAAATGCAAATGTTTCTTGAAAAATACTAAATAGAAAATTCACCTTAATGAAAGTGGTTTACTGGAACATTCATTTCACATTCCAGTATCACAGAAGGTAAAGTACTGGTGATTAGAAAGGGAGGAGAGTTTGGGAACCTGGAACAATGGTTTCTCAGAATTCTGTCTGAGTTAAGACGCCACAGTGAGGTACTGAGAGCATGAGAATTTTCTGTTTAATTCAGAAGGATCAATTCCTATATGATCCTCTCTAAAAGGGTACCTGATTATTGCCTAATTATTTCTCCCCCAAGCCCAGTTTAGTGCTCCTTTTCTATAGAAATACCTATAAACCGTAGATAATTTTCTATCTATAGTAGCCCAATACTGTTATTTGTTACTGTCTTGATAGAAATAACATCTTTCGATGTCTCGGACCTTAGGAAAACACACTTACAGGTTTTTTGTGGGGTAAAGATTGCTAAAAAGTGAAACCATTCATATAACAAATTAATTTTTTTCATGGGAAATTCTTTTTTTTTTTGGAATAGAGAGAAAACAAAAGACACAGATTCTTTATTTACAGAAGGAAATAACTGGCCATGTAATTAATTACTTAATGATACTTGAGAAAGGAATGTGGAAAATCTATTGCCTTGTGTCCAAAATTGTAGTCTCTGAATTCTGCTCTTGGTATTTTTTACAGAACATTGAACAGGTTATCAGAGGCACCAAAATTTACATACTTCATAAGGAATGCAGGAAAGAAAACACAGTAGTTATAGTGGCTATTGATTAGTGCTCTCATACATTACCATAAGTATTAAAACAAATTTTAGAGAAAAAAAAGAGAGACATAGGGGAATGAAGGGAGAAAATAGAGGCAGTAGCTTTAACTTACTATCTGCCAGGCACTCTGAATGGATTAGTTCAATCAATGCTGACAATAATTTTATGAGCTAAATATTATGGAGGAAACTGAACCTAAAGAGGAAAGGGGAAATGAGAACACTGCAGTCTTATTCAAGAGACTGTGTTAAAAACACAGGAAGTATACCTTCTCTTACTAAACATTAGTCTATGTGAAAACAATAGAGTCAGAGTCATGCCTGCATAACATTGAAGGCAGTCTCAAAAGATCAATTAATTTTTATCAATAGGCTTATATAAAAATTAAAAAACCTTTTAAAGACCTGCTAAGCAATTAAAAGAAAATACCTTTAAAATGCATTTTAAAGAAAATTAGGCAAATATTTCTTTATTTCCTCAAACTGTTAAAGAACATTTAACATTCCTATTGATAAGCTTGCTGCTTGGGGACACAATAATGTCAAAGTAAAATTTGTCAACACTGTTTAACAATTCAGTCATAAAAGCAGAATAGTCATAGCCTATGGTGGGAATAGTAAGAGGAAAAACTACTTCTATCTTAAAAAGTTTTAGATAGATTCCTGGTGGAATTCATACCTAAACCAAAACTTACAAAAAGGTTAAGGAGGTTAGAGACTGCATGCACAGTGATCATAGAGACAAAAAGACCAGCATATGAGAATCTCCACATCTGCTAGTAGATAACTGAAGCAAATAGAATCAGGAGAGATGACACCAGTGGCCTGATTCTATAGACTGTGTTTTTTACCACTAAGATGTACCATCTCTTCCTAGCAGCCAGTGCAAATATCCTAGTAGAACAGAATAAGAAAGGTGGTAAATTGCATAGACTGATACTTGAAATATTAAAAGATCTCTATATATTGAGAAGTTTAAGTTTCATAATGAGGGCAAAAGGGAGTCATTAAAAGGATTAAGATTAATGTTTCAGTTACAAAACTCCATTTACAAACTGAAAAAATACTTTTTAAAAGTATTTATTTTCTATGTAACTTAATATTGGTGTTTTCTCTCCCTAACTCTATCCACCTCATTGTAGTGAATTATCTTTATATATCTGTGTTGTCTCCCTCAATCCAGGTTCATCATAATTCAGGAA
>NW_011889419.1:0-4376 GCF_000151845.1 Pteropus vampyrus | reverse complement strand
TGAAGCAAATAGAATCAGGAGAGATGACACCAGTGGCCTGATTCTATAGACTGTGTTTTTTACCACTAAGATGTACCATCTCTTCCTAGCAGCCAGTGCAAATATCCTAGTAGAACAGAATAAGAAAGGTGGTAAATTGCATAGACTGATACTTGAAATATTAAAAGATCTCTATATATTGAGAAGTTTAAGTTTCATAATGAGGGCAAAAGGGAGTCATTAAAAGGATTAAGATTAATGTTTCAGTTACAAAACTCCATTTACAAACTGAAAAAATACTTTTTAAAAGTATTTATTTTCTATGTAACTTAATATTGGTGTTTTCTCTCCCTAACTCTATCCACCTCATTGTAGTGAATTATCTTTATATATCTGTGTTGTCTCCCTCAATCCAGGTTCATCATAATTCAGGAACACTTATATAGTTCTGATGTGTTAAGAAGTAGAAATGTCAGTATCCATCAGAATTAACATTATCATCACTTCTGGTCCTCAAACATCTATTCATGTGCATCGCTGCTTAAGTTCTAGCAGTTTTCTGTATAAGCTCTAAGACACCACTACTACTCCTGTGGCAAATTGCAGTGGTCAGAACCCATGAAAGTATTCTTCCTCCTCACCATTCTTACCTAAAGCCAAAATCAATTAACTTCCAGGTAACTGAGAGATAAATCAAGAGTTTCAAGGAAGTATCTAGTATGGAATACAGTTCGTAAAGTTAAAAAATAGTTTTCTACAGCACATAGGGAGAATTAGTTATACCAATTAATCATATTTGGGCTTTAGAAAAGTGATTCTGATTGCATGTATTTTAAAGTATTGAATAGAGAAAGCAAAGATGTGTGTTAATCATGTTAATTAATATACTTTTGCAATACTTCAGCTATGAGATAGACACCCAGAGTAAAATTTACTGTGAGTGAGAGTTAAAGGAAAAAATAAGAACATAACACAAATATAAAGACCTGGTGATAAACTGAAAATGGGAATAAAGAAAAAAAGAATCATAAAGACTGTCTTTATATGAAACTTAGGGTAGACAAGTAAGGAAATATAATCATGAATGCCATGTTAAAAATCTTGAAATGTGCAAATCTAGAGGCCTGTCAATAGGAAATAATAAGATAAAACATAAGAATGCCCAATATCATAAATAGTAATGAATATTCACTACGTTCCAGATATAGCTGTAGATTTTTTATCTATATTATCTAAATTTCTCAATATAATCTTAAGATGCATATGTTATTTTATCTGAATTTTGCACCTGAGAAAAAACAGATGATAAAGAAGTTAAGCAAGTTGCTCAAGGACTCGGAAACAAAAAAGAAAAGTTTAAATTCAAAGCCTCTAACTCTGATCTACATGTCCAGAAATGAGTTAAATGTTGAATCCATAAAACTGTGAAATATCCCTGAAGATATAAATGTGTGAATCATCAGCCTGTTTGAAGTCACCTTATTTATGAGAATCTTCTAGAGAGAGAACAGAGTGAAAGAGAGAATTGCCTAGAAAAGAGATATTTCAGGTGTACCAACCACCATAGAGATTAGAAAAGGTAAAAGAACCATGGGAGAGAATGGAAAAGAATAAACAAAGTGTTAGGGAGAAATTCAAGAAATTGTGAGATGGTAGAAATCAAGTTGTAAAGACTTTCATACATTAGCTGTTTACAGTCACACATGTAGCAGAGAGTTTGAGTTAAATGAAGACTGAATTTCATTTTATGATTGAAACAAGAGGGAAGCTAGTGGTGACTTTGGCTAGTGTAGTATAAATGGTGCAAAACTCACATGAGTTGATATATAAGAAGTTAATAGGACAGAGGAGACAATTATCAGATAGTAGAAATTCATGCAAAAATGTGTAAGTATATTTAAGAAATTGCTAAACCTTGTTAAACTTGATACTGATAAATATCTTTTGTAATATAGTGATTGAGCATATTTCAAGATAAAACAAGACTAACCAAAACCAAAAATATCATGAAATATTGGCTCTTCAGCTCTGTAAATGTACCTGAATGTCCCCTTATTGTCTATAATAAATTTTGAATAAAACAAATGACTATACAATACATACAAAAAATGGAAATATGTCATTTCAAATGTGTTTAGAAATAAATAAAATTCAGGCTAAAATTTTAATATAAAAAATCTGGTCATAATAGAATAATTTGTTGGGAAAAGAGCCCTCAGGGTCTACAGAATATGAACCTACAGCAGCTGGTTAGAGGGCTTGAGAGTTTTCACTGTCCAAGGAATCTAAAAGGAAATTAAATAAACAGAGGAAGCAATTCCAGATTTCTGCTTGTAAGCTGGAAAGAAATCCTTTGTAGCACAAGCATACCTTAAAAAGTATAAAACTGTATAACACAGATATTCTATTCTAACAGTAGGAGAAACAAAAGGCCAAGAATAAATATGAATAATATCAAATAAATAGATTTGAAGTAAATTTTCTGTGAGGAAACCTCAAAAAGTTTGAATAGTAACACATTTAAATGAATCTTTAAGAAAATATATACAGTAAAAATATCTTGAACACACCTCAGAGAAGCTGGACTGATAAGCTGAAACAAGATAAACTATAAGTGATAAATATTCATTGCCAGTTTAATAAGTAATACACAGGTAAACTTCAATGCATGTGTTGTCTTAACAAAGACCATCATTTTTTTAGGGACTTTTCTGCCAGAAGCATGTCTGGAGACAGGAAGGAAGGTGAAGAAAGAATAGTAGATCCAAAACAACCTTTATTGAAAGATGACTTGTTTTTCAATAATGTTTATAAGATAATATATTAAACTGACACCAATTATGGCTGAATTGTAGATTTATTAGAAGCAGCAGTATGAAATATGTGATTTAAATATGAATAGCCAGTTCGTGTGACACAAAGAAGTGATCAAACATTGGCATGCATTATATGTTTTCTTCTCCACTGACCAACTGTATAGGAATCACTCTCAGATTTACTTGTCTTGAGGTTATAAAATGGCCAGGATTCTGGAGTTCCTCCTCTAAAGTCTTCTTCACTGTTTCATGCAGATTGGGCAAGAGACAAGAATCAAGGATGAAAAACCAAACCACACTGACAACCTTCATCTTGCTAGGATTGACTGATGACACGAGACTGAAAATTTTGCTTTTGATCTTTCTATTTCTTTCCTACATGTTGAGTGTATCTGGAAACCTAACCATCATCACTCTCACTCTGATTGATTCCCACCTTAAAACACCTATGTATCTTTTCCTTCAAAACTTCTCTTTCTTAGAAATTTTCTTCACAACTGCCTGTGTTCCCAGATTCTTATTTAGCATATTATCTGGGGACAAGTCCATTACCTATAATGCTTGTGCCAGTCAACTCTTTTTTACAGACCTCTTCGCAGTAACAGAATTTTTTCTCCTGGCCACCATGTCCTACGACCGTTATGTGGCCATCTGCAAACCTCTGCATTACACGACCATCATGAGCAGCAGAGTCTGCAAGAACTTCATCCTCTTCTGTTGGGTAGCAGCGCTGATCATCATTCTCCCACCAATCAGTCTGGGTTTGGGCCTGGAATTCTGTGATTCGAATGTCATTGATCATTTTTGCTGTGATGCATCTCCTATCCTGAAGATCTCTTGCTCTGACACATGGTTGATAGAACAGATGGTTATAGTGTGTGCTGTGTTAACATTCATCATCACTCTCATGTGTGTAGTTCTTTCCTACACTTATATCATCAGGACTATTCTAAGGTTTCCCTCTGCCCAGCAAAGGAAAAAAGCCTTTTCCACATGTTCTTCCCACATGGTCGTAGTTTCTATTACTTATGGTGGTTGCATCTTCATTTATGTCAAACCTTCAGCAAAGGATGAGGTGGCTGTTAATAAGGGGATTTCACTCCTTATTACTTCTATTTCACCCATGTTGAATCCCTTTATTTACACACTGAGAAACAAGCAAGTGAAGCAAGCTTTTCATGACTCAATTAAAAAAATTGCATTCTTCTCAAAGATGTAGGGAAAAAAGAGTCAATGAAACCAATTAAAAGGAAGAAAAAACAGGCAGAAAACCTGAAGTTTCTGATAATATTTTTGTCTACGTGATTTATTCTCCAGTCTTATGGACATTTGCCCTTTGTGTTTAAACGTGTTTACTATGAGCCTTGACTGTTCCATTTTTTACACTCTATCAAAACTAAATTCTAAGATGTTTACTTTTACTCACTAGCAGAAACTGCTTTGCCAAACATGTTGGTTGGTATTCCCAGAAACCCAATAGACTACATTTTTCTGCCACATTTCTACACTGTGAGGTGTGGCTCTGTAGACTATGTTATAGCTAATAGTATGGGTGTGAAAGGGATGTGCAATATTTCTAGA
>NW_011889418.1:205990-206686 GCF_000151845.1 Pteropus vampyrus | reverse complement strand
AAAGTTAGTTCATTGTAAAAAAAAAAAAAAAGACTTATTTTAGGAGGGGAAAAAATGGCATAAATGACAGGCTCTGTTCATCTCTCTGGCAACCAAATCAAAGTTGTGAGGGAAACAAGGAGCAGCAACAAGGAAAAAGTGCCTGAGATCTAGATGAACAAGCCATACAACCAGGGATAAATTCAAGAAATCACCCTGCAATAGCAGAAGATAGGACAGGGCGAGGAAGCAGGGTTGCCTGATCTCTAGTGGCTGAGTGAGGCGGAGGCTGCAACATCACAGCGGCAGAAGCCTCTTAAAGGGGCTGCGTCAGCAAGTGGATTTTCCCAGTGACGGACCTGTTCCCTCTGAGCACCAGGGCCTATACAGCTGTGCGCAGGGAGCACCAGGGACTTACAGGGAGATATTGTTGGAGTGAGGGCCGAGGCGAGACTTGCTCTGTACAGAAGTGCTGGCGGTATCCATTGTTCCTTGTTGAGCCCTCCCCCTCCCAGTGCGCAGACATAGCGCAGCACCATAGCTGCGACATCATCAAACTAGATGACAGAGGTTGCTCTGCCCAGAGGATTCCCTGAAATTCCGCCTCCCCCAACTCGTGGCCCCACCCAAGCTACATCCAGGTAAATCCTCAGTGAGTCAGGTGCTCCTCGCTGAGCAGGGCCTAGACTCACACTGAAGGCAGCTGGCCTCGGTTCC
>NW_011889418.1:205544-205940 GCF_000151845.1 Pteropus vampyrus | reverse complement strand
GGTAAATCCTCAGTGAGTCAGGTGCTCCTCGCTGAGCAGGGCCTAGACTCACACTGAAGGCAGCTGGCCTCGGTTCCTGGTGTGGCCTTTTGAGGCAACTATAGGCACATCATTTGTAGATTGCTTGCTGAATCTTAACAGGTGGCCCTAGAGGGGTAGAGGCTTGGGCTAAATTCAGCCTGCAGCTGAACCCCTCTCAGGACTGAGCCACTGGACACTTACTTCACAAATCCACATTAATAAGACTGGGAGACTTAGGAGCTTTGCTTAGTACATAGAAACAGACACAGAAAGGCATTCGAAATGGGAAGACAAAGAAGCAGAAGCCATATAAGAGAACAGAACAGAGATCCAGATATAATGAAGTCAAGCAATCTAACAGATGCAGAGGTCAAA
>NW_011889418.1:200842-204474 GCF_000151845.1 Pteropus vampyrus | reverse complement strand
CACAGAGACTAAAAGGAAGGGGATTGAAAAAGATATTGCTTTGATGGACCTAGAAGATATTTAATTCATACAAAAAAAGATAAATACTATATGATTTCACTTATATGCAGAATCTAAGGAATAAAAAAATCAAACTAATCAAAAACAGACTCACAAATATAGTGGACAATTTGGTGATGGACATAGGGGAGGGAGTTGGGGGATGGGAGAATAGGGTTAAAGAAGTACAAGTTAGTAGCTGATGGATGGTCATGGGGATGGGGAGCACGGCATAGGGAATGCAGTTATCATTAATATGAGGGCTAGGTGGAGGGTCAGGGGAGGGAGGGAGCAACTGGGGGATGGTTTTATGCACTGTATAGATGTCTAACCAATGTACTGTATACTTGAAACTAATTAAAATAAATTAACAAAAAAACTAGACAAAAAATTTAAAAAAAAAAGACAATTTAGATTTTGATTTGGGGAAGTTTGTCAAATATACCAAAAGGTTGTAAAACATTTGGTCAAATAGGTTGAAAGGTTACTGTGAAACAACACTTAAATTATTTATTTAACCAAAGTGACAAAGATTTCACCGGCAAGTATAGCTTATATAATTCTGATAAAAATTTAGCTCTTTTAATATTGAGTGGACTAGGTTTCTTAAGTAATGAAAGATATGATAAAGATAACATAGAACATAGGTGACTATTTTGACAAGATACAGATTTTTTTTTTTATAGGCAGATTACTTAAAAGATAAAGAAAACCTTTGTTTACAATTCTTATTATGTGGCAAACGACAATCCAAGAAAACATGCCCTTTCAATAGATGAATGAAAATTAAGGTTTAGTTTTACATAAACACCATAATGCTTCTTTTTAGAACCCTTCTAACAAATTTATTCAATTTTATCTAGCTTGACCATGCATGAAATTATTTTCCCAAGATTTCTTTCCCACCTTTTTACAACTTTTTTTAATATTCAGATTTTGCCCTGTTTTTCTTCTTTCCTGTTCTGAAATAAGCAACCCCACTTTAGGACAAAATTAATTTCTTTCCTCTCAACAGAAAATGCATTTCTATTTCTCATACATTATTTTACTAAAAATACACATGTTACTTTCCTTGCATACATAGTTGTTTTTATTATTTCTAGTAGCTTTAATTACATATATTAGAATTTTAACCCTTAAAAACTTTTAATTTCTAGTGAAAATTAAGAGTAAGCAATTATGAACTGTCTTTTACATTAGCATTTGGTGGATAAATATTTTTTATAATTTCTAGAAATGTGCTTTCTCATAGAAAATTTCTCAGTATGGCATAAAATATGTTTATTAATAGACTCAAATGTCTTTAGTTCCTCTGTAAAAGGAAGCTAAAGATGGATAAACCTATGTTCAATAATTAATGTTTTAGTATTTTATACATGACATAGATATTTAATAAATTTCCATCATTTAGTTCAATCTTACAAAGCTTTAATATTTCAAGTGTTGTAGCCACCAGCCCCCAATAAACACACGGACCACCAGAAATCAGTGAGTTATACGAAACGCACTCTTTATTCAGCCAACTAGGTCTGCCAGGGGTATGCAGACCCCAAATCAAGCAGCCCCAAAATGTAGAGGTACAGGGTTTTTAAGCCCTAAACCCCATTCTTCATCCTGTTTGAACACACAAGTCTATTTTTCTTCTTTTTAGTAACTGTCAACCCACAGGTCGGTTGTGCAAGCGAGGGGTACAGAAGCAGAAAGCTTATTGTTAGAGCATTATGTTCCCATGGGCGAAAGCCTATGTTCCCATGGGCGAAAGCCTATGTTCCCATGGGCGATAGCCAAGCAGTAATTTTCCAGCCAGCATGATCCCCACTGGCCTTAGTGGAAAATCAAATCCTTGATTCTTCATGCGGAATTTGCTCATAGCCTCTATTTTGTAATACTAAAAGTTTAATAGAATTAATTCTCTTCCTTACATATGCAAACAAGAAATTGAGGAAACATGGGCCAAAAGTTAACAAGAGGAGGAGGAGGATTAAAGGTCCAGCTGCAGCAGGTAGAAAGGTTGTTAGCCATGGTGACCAGTTGAACATCCTATGAAACCAGTTATTTGATTCTAGTCTTTGTTTTCCCCTGGCATCTAAATTTCTCTGTACTAGTAGTAAGCTTTCTCTAATTACTCCAGAGTTATAGGTATAGAAGCAACAGGTTTCACCTAGAGCCATACATAATCCGTCTTGTTCTAAGAACAATAAATCGAAACCTCTTCTATTTTGGAGGACTACTTCTGCTAGAACTTGAAGTTCTAGCCTGCTGATGGTTTCTTTTAAGGTCTTGATATCCTTATCTATCTGTATTCCAATTTCACATTAATTCATTTTCTCCCTTGATGAGAGCAGTAGTACCTACAGCTGCAAAGCCTGCTATTCTGAGTCCTACAAGAAGGGGTATTAAGACAGGTAAGGCCCGTTTCTGTAGCCTGTCCTGGTGGAAGAAGTGGAGTCTGCCTTCCTTGTAAAGGGACACTTGGGGGAGTACAAAGACTGGGATACAAATATTAGTCTCACCTGAATTGAAAAGATTGGATGCAGCACAGCCAGTGAGCCCACTATTACATGGTAACCAAGTATTATTAGGAACCTTATAGTATTTAGCCCCTAAGATAGGTACTTCGATAGTACGATTACAGTTATCGAAGTAAGGTGACTGTGCCAACAGCTTGGAATAGTTCTTTGAAATTAAGCAGGTTCCTTTTTCTTGTATGTCTCCTAAGGTGAGTCGAGGAGTTTCCCATTCACAGCCTCGTGCGCTGCTGAGCTCAGTTAAGTTTAGGGGAGTTCCTACCCCGACATAATAAGAGGGTTTTGGGTTTAGGCACAACCAGCAATCTTGTCCTATGTCTGGGGTGGTCTTATTTAAGACCTTGTGTATTGTCGTTAACATAGTTATTAATGCTCCTTCTGGTTTTGGTTGTGACTGGTCGAATGCCTGGGGTTTAATAGCTGTTAGGCTACTACCTGAAGGGGCTAGAGCTGGAGTTGGACTTGCTCCGGAAACAGAAGTTTTCTTAGGTGTAAGACTTTGGGGCAGTCCTGGAACTAGAAGTGGTTTGTTGGGTCCTATAAGGTTAGCTTTCATGGGAGGGTCCTTAACCTGTATAGTAAAATATAATCCTGAATCATACCCGGTATTATATAATCTGATACCCCATGTCTGTCCTGTGAGCTAATAGTGTTGTCCCCGAGGGCTAGCAGTTTTGATGGTGATTATGATAGGACTGCAAGACCCAAGAGAGCATGTGGAGGGGCTTGGTCCTCTTATTAATCTAATATGCTCATCATTCTGTTTTTTGTAATTATCTATAGTGGAGATAGTCTCACAACCCCAGTTAGCACAAGGAAATTGGCCTTGGCCCTCGCATCCAAGTCCCATATTACTCATGCAGCAAGATATCCCTGGGTAATATCCTTGAGGACAAATATAGAGTCCTATCGCTAAGAGGCTTTTCTCAGCTGATAGTATGTCACAGCCGGGTCCCTCCTTGTAGTCTAATATGTTCCTCCGCCTAGGAAAGATCCCGATCCAAGGTGGTGTCCAGCCGTTGCAATGGCGAGGGGATCTCTGGCAAGCCGGCACAAGTCTACTTG
>NW_011889418.1:200135-200487 GCF_000151845.1 Pteropus vampyrus | reverse complement strand
ACTTTAACTGCAGTGGGCATCATCAGGTAGACAGTGAAGGGTCCTTTCCATTTGAGTTCTAGTCCTTTGGAAGTGAACTTCCGGATCCACACAGAATCCCCAGGATGAAACTGATGGGGAAGTCTGTCTCCTGGGGCTGAGTAGGCAGCACGAACCCGGGACCAAATCTCCTGTACACTTTGAAGGGCCTGTAAAGACTTAAGTTAAGACAAAGTTACGTAGTTCTGCCTTTTTCTCATCTTCTATTCTAGGTACTATAAAGGTGGGGGTTTTCCAAAGAAAATTTGAAATGGGGTAAATCCATTAATATATGGAGTACATTTGGCTCGGAGAAGAGTAAATGGGAGAAGTT
>NW_011889418.1:197402-200085 GCF_000151845.1 Pteropus vampyrus | reverse complement strand
TAAAGGTGGGGGTTTTCCAAAGAAAATTTGAAATGGGGTAAATCCATTAATATATGGAGTACATTTGGCTCGGAGAAGAGTAAATGGGAGAAGTTCTACCCAGATCCCACTAGTTTCTAATCCTAACTTGACTAATGTGTCTTTTAGAGTCCGATTCATTTGCTCTACTTGGCCCGAACTTTGGGGCCGGTAGGTGCAGTGAAGTTTCCATTGCAAATTTAGGTAGCTAGCCAATTGTTATGATACCTTTGCTATGAAGGCTGGCCCGTTATCCGACCCTAAAGTTCCGGGGAGACCAAGTTGAGGGAAGATTTCTTGGAGTAATTTCTTAGTAACTACTAATGCAGTCTTTTTCCTGGTGGGGAAGGCCTCTGCCCATCCTGAAAAGGTGTCTATAAAAACAAGTAAATATTTGTAGCCCCCCACAGCCGGGGTTACCTCAGTGAAATCGACTTCCCACTGGTCCCCCAGATAAGTTCCTCTTTCCCTATGCCTAGGTTCTTCTATCTTCCCCTTCTTTGGATTAACTTGGGCACAAGCTGGGCATCGTGAGGCAATCTGCGGTTCTTCTCCCTTCTAACAAGTGAAAGTAGGCGTCTAAAGCTTGGAGCATCTTAGTTCGTCTGGTGTAGTTGGTGGAGGTGAGTCCTTCCAAGGGCCCGTGAGAGCCCAATTTTTTCATCTGGGGTTGTCCACCATCCCTGTTGGTTCCTAGTGGCTCCCTTGTCTTGAAAATATATGTTCTCTTCCACCGTATAGGTTGGAGATGGAGGTAGTTCTGCGTAAGGGACAGCAGTCAGTAGATGTGGTGGGGGCCCCACTGGCCTTGTGGCCGTTGTTCTTGCCTCTGCATTGGCTCGTCAGTTTCCCTCAGCCTCAGGACTATTCCCTTTTTGTTGCCCTTTACAATGAACAATAGCCAGAGCCTTAGGCATCCATTAAGGCTTCAAGTAAGGCTAAGATCTCCCCCTTGTTCTTGATGTCCTTCCCAACTGAAGTCAGAAGCCCTCTTTCCTTGTAGATGGCTCCATGTACATGTGCAGTGGCAAAGGTGTATCGGCTATCAGTGTATATTGTGATTGACTTATCCTTTCCCCATCTTAGTGCCTCAGTGAGGGTGATGAGTTTGGCCCTTTGAGCAGAAGTCCCATGGGGAAGAGCCTGTGACCAGATGGTGCCAGTTAGCGTTACGACCTCTACCCCAGCGTACCTTCTTCCTTCCTGCATGAAGCTGCTCCCGTCCATGAACAGACCTTCATCGGCCTCAGGCAGAGGGGAATCTTTGAGGTCTGGCCTCAAGGAACACCCAGAATCAGTGAAATCTATGCAGTCATGAATGGGGGTCTTGGGGTCTGGATCTGGCAACAGATTGGCTGGGTTGATGACAGTAGCTTTGGAGAAGTTGATCCTTGGCTGGTCGAGAAGGAGAGCCTGGTATTGAGTGATTCTGGAGTTAGTCATCTATCATTCTGGGCTACTGCGGAGATGGGCCTCTACTGCATGATGGGCAGTAATGTCTAGATTCTGCCCAAGGGTGAGTTTGTCAGCTTCTTTGACAAGGAGAGTGATCACTGCTTGGCTTGTAGGCAGGGTGGCCATCCGGAGGCCACCGAATGTATTCTCTTTGATAGGTAGGCTACTTGTCGGCGCCATGGACCTAGCATTTGGGTTAGGACCCCTTTGGCGATTCCCTTGATCTCACTCACAAAAAGATGAAATCCCTTGGTGATGTCTGGAAGAACAAGGGCTGGGGCTGATATTAGTGCCTGCTTGAGAAGGTCAAAGGCCTTCTGTTCTGTCTCTGTCCAATTGAGGAGCTGATATCCTCCTGTACAAGGGCTTTGCGATCTATGCGAACCCAGGAATCCAAAGTCTGCAATAGCCCGCCGCCCCACGGATTTCTCTTACCTGTCTCTTGGTGGTGGGTACCGGGATCTGGAGAATGGCTTCAATCCTCTGCCGGGAGAGAGTCCGTTTTTCTCCTTTGAGAGTATACCCGAGGTAGGCCACCGACTGGGTGCACAGCTGTGCTTTCTTAGCGGAGACTTGGCACCCGTATTCCTCTAGGGTGCCGAGTAAGTCCCTGGTTGCCGCAAGACAGATCTCCTCGGTTTCAGCTGCTAATAGTAAACATCAACATACTGGAGTAACGGACCGTCAAGATTAGGTTGACAAAAGGAACGGAGATCTGCATTTAGGGCCTCATTAAATAGAGTAGGAGAATTTTTGAATCCTTGCGGTAAATGTGTCCAGGTTAGTTGGCCCGAGAATCCCTCCTCTGGGTCTGTCCACTCGAAGGCAAAGATAGGCTGGCTGCTGGGGGCTAGGGGAATGCTGAAGAAAGCATCTTTTAAATCTAATACAGTATAAACAGTTCTCTCTGGAGGTAGTAAGCTTAAGAGAGTGTACGGGTTGGGCACAGTCGGGTGGATGATTTCAACCCTCTTGTTCCCTTCTCTTAAATCTTGTACCGGCTGGTAATTCTAAGTACCAGGCTCCTGGAATGGGAGTAAGGGAATGTTCCATGGCGATTGGCATGGCACGAGAATCCCCGCTTCCCGCAGCCACTGGATATGCTTCCTTATACCGATTTCGGCATCTTGGGCAATCGGGTATTGCTTAACCCGGACAGGGGTCGCGGTAGTGGTTAAGCTCACCACTACTGGGGCTTGGTGCCTAGCCA
>NW_011889418.1:168749-197352 GCF_000151845.1 Pteropus vampyrus | reverse complement strand
GTCCAGGTTAGTTGGCCCGAGAATCCCTCCTCTGGGTCTGTCCACTCGAAGGCAAAGATAGGCTGGCTGCTGGGGGCTAGGGGAATGCTGAAGAAAGCATCTTTTAAATCTAATACAGTATAAACAGTTCTCTCTGGAGGTAGTAAGCTTAAGAGAGTGTACGGGTTGGGCACAGTCGGGTGGATGATTTCAACCCTCTTGTTCCCTTCTCTTAAATCTTGTACCGGCTGGTAATTCTAAGTACCAGGCTCCTGGAATGGGAGTAAGGGAATGTTCCATGGCGATTGGCATGGCACGAGAATCCCCGCTTCCCGCAGCCACTGGATATGCTTCCTTATACCGATTTCGGCATCTTGGGCAATCGGGTATTGCTTAACCCGGACAGGGGTCGCGGTAGTGGTTAAGCTCACCACTACTGGGGCTTGGTGCCTAGCCAGGCCTGGGGCATTGCTTTCAGCCCATACCTCTGGATATTCTATCAGGAGTCTGTCTAGTAAGGGTCCCGTGGACGGGTCTTCTTCCTTCTCGTAGAGGAGGTACTCTTCATATAGAGGACAGCTAACTAAGATAGTTGATGGGGCAGACATGGACATTGAGGTGTACTATCTCCGAATGTGATAGTAGCCCTTAGCTTTTGGAGTAGGTCTCTACCAAGAAGTGGGGCCGGACATTCTGGAATTATGAGGAAAGAATGGGTCACTATCCCTTGCTCCAGATCTACAGTCCTTTCAGTGGTCCATGGGTATTCTCGTGTTTTGCTCGTGACCGCTTGGATGGTAGTCTTTCATTGGAGATTGGTCCCCCTGGGTCGAATAACACTGAGTGGGCAGCCCCTGTGTCCACCAGGAAGTTAACAGTTTTGCCCCCAATTTTTAAGGCTACTCTGGGCTCCTGGGGGCTTATTGTGTAGGAGCCCTGGCCCCGTCAGTCCTCTTCCTCAGTGATGAGGATTTTAGTGTTGCGGTTTCCCTGGTCTTTCATGTTTTTCTCAGGTTATTCATTCTTCCAATGGCCTTCTTTCTTGCAGTAGGCACATTGATTTTTCCCTAGGTGTGTGTGACCCTTCCATGGGCCTTTTTCTGACCTTTTTTGTCATGCCCTAGTCTTCCCTGGTCTCTCCTCCTGCATTGCAGCTACCATTATTTTAGCCATACGTTTGAGGTCATCTGGTGCCTCCCTATTGTTGAACACCTTCTGGGCTATCTCTACAAGTTGGGACAGGTTCATCCCTGCAAAACCTTCTAATTTTTTGCAATTTACACCGGATATCAGGGACTGCCTGAGTAGCAAAGGCTATATTAATCGCTCACTGGTTCTCAGGGGCCTCAGGATCAATGGGGGTGTATACCCGGTATGCCTCCTGTAGTCGTTCAAGAAACGCTCCGGGGGATTCCTGAGGTCCCTGTATAACTTCAGTTACCTTAGAAAGGTTAGTTGGCTGACGAGCAGCCATCCTAATTCCCCCAATTAGAATCTGGTATAACCGATCTAAAGCCGTTCTCCCTGCCTGAGAATTGTGTCCCCAGTCTGGGCGGGTGGAGAGAAATTCTTTTCTCCTGCTTCCTCAACTCTCCTCCCTCCCGCAGCTATCTTTTGTGCTTCTCCTCGAATGCGCCCACATTCTTCTGCAGTGAAGATGGTAACTAAAAGCTGTTGACAAATTGTCCCAAGTGGCACGATGAGTCTGAAAGACACTCTCTAAGAGTCCCATTAATGCCTGGGGTTTCTCAGAGAAAGGTGGATCCTGTGCCTTTCAGTTGTACAGGTCACTAGTTGAGAAAGGCACGTAAACCATAAGGTCCTGTCTGTGTGATGCCCCAGGGGTGATGCTTCTCGCAAGGGGAGAATGGCTGAGGTGGTGGTATCAGCTGGTGCCCCGCCCAGAGCGGGAGCAGGAGGCCCATAGGGGTTACCTGCCTGCGTCCAAGGAGGTGAAGCAGTGCTATTTGGCCTTTGTTGTCCTAGAATATAAGGTGAGGGAAGGTCATTGTCCTCCGGTGGAGATTGGAGGACGGAGGGACTGGGCTGACTCGGAGATTCAGTTGCTGTATGTTTCGGGGTGCCCACAACTAAGACTCGCAGCCCTAGAGAAAGGGTGCACCAGCGGAGCCAAGGAGGGGGATTCTGAACAAGGTTTAACCATTGATCTATGTAGAGAAACTGATCGGGATGTCCCTGGTCTTCCGTGACAATCTTCCAAACATTCCTCACTAAACCCCTGTCGAAGGAACCCTCCGGAGGCCAGTTTACACCAAAAGACGGCCACTCAACTTCACACAATGTCCTTAGTCTGCCTGGAGAAAACTTTATGCCATAGTCAGCTCCCTCTACAAACTCTTCTTTGAAATGTTGCAGGAGACACCCCAAGGGTGTCTTTTGTGAACTTGGGCCTCCCCCACATCGTTTGCATGGAAATCACAAGACACTCAGACGAGAACAATTATTGGACTATAGGTGGACCCGGAGAGGTCCGCCACCTACAACCTAGACGAGACCAAAGACAATAGACAGAACCTGATGACAGGGCACGGGACGGGGCATCCCACGGCCGGGCCACGGTCCAGGAGGTATCACTGCGTCCAGTCTCTCCACGGACCTCCAATGACCGGTCAACAGAAACAGAAAGGTACCTTTTTATCCAGCTGTCAAGGCCTTGGAAATTCCCGGCGGGATCAAGAACAAAGAGTGCATCCTAAAGGTGTGTCCTTGACGATTGCATTGACCCCATCACAGCATTCAAGGGCCCTAGAACGTCTCAGGGTGGCTACTCCTTGGAGTCCGTAACAGGGACAGCAACCACTTTGGAGGCCAGTCCCATCTTAGATCTCAGGACCACTCCCTGAGATCTCACTGGGGCCTCCAAATGTTGTAGCCACCAGTCCCTGATAGACACACGGACCACCAGAAATCAGTGAGTTATAGGAAACGCACTCTTTATTCAGCCAACTGGGTCTGCCAGGGGTATGCAGACCCCAAATCAAGTAGCCCCAAAATGTAGAGGTGTAGCGTTTTTAAGCCCTAAACCCCATTCTTCATCCTGTTTGAACACACAAGTCTATTTTTCTTCTTTTTAGTAACTGTCAACCCACAGGTCGGTTGTGCAAGCGGTGGGTACGGAAGCAGAAAGCTTATTGTTAGAGTGTTTTGTTCCCATGGACGATAGCTTATGTTCCCATGGGCGATAGCCAAGCAGTAATTTTCCAGCCAGCACACAGGTTACTAAAAATATTTGGAGTAACTAAATTTTAGCTAAAACCTTTTTCTCCTACTTACCTGTATTTAACTTGTTATTAACAATTATGTTCAGTTATAAAAATTTTATCATACCGAGTTATCTTCCTTAATGACAAATTTTATAAGACATCACATGAACTTAGTAAGCCCAGGTAGAATAAAAGTATTATAGTTAATTCTGATATCTCTAAAGACATGTCTGTTTCAACTAAACCATCAAACTTAAGCTAGCTTTTATATTGACATTTTCCCAGATCACATGAACCTGATTCTTTTGCGTTAGTTTCTATTCTATTTTTGAGAATTTAATTTATATAAGCATTTATTTTTCTCTAAGCCAATTACATAGAGCTCTTTTACAAATCAGTTTTGGGATACCATCTGGAGGTAGAAAATATCGCACAATACATACACAGACAAATGAACATAGAGAGATGCAAATAGAGACCTTATAGCTTCTATTCTAAAGATCTAACCATGAGATGGGTATGATATTGTAAAACTCACTAGTTTATTAAAGAAGTTGGATCTCTTCAAATGACCTTTCAACCTTTTGTTGTCCTTCTGATAAGAATTTATCAGGTAAGAATTTTTACCCGTCTAAATTTTCTCTTTCAAAGAGATGACCTAGATAAGTTAACATTTACATCTCAAAGACACAAGGAAAGACTGCAAGTTCCTCCAGAAAGGACTTTGGTTTCCTGAGGCCATTATTTACAAGGCTTTTGAGATGAATAGGGGAGGTTTTGGGATTGCTAAAAAGGAGTGGTGGATTTTGAATTGTTTCTGGAGCCATACTTCTAGTCCTGTAAAGACTAGATTTGTAAAACAAAAACAGCTGTTTTTAATTCCTCACAAAATTTTGTTCCTGCCTAAATGACATGAGAGGACTGACACACCCATCCACCTATGTTGGAATGTTTTTATTTCTCTCTGGGTTTAGGGGAAGCCTAATAAAAATCCTATCAGGCTTTGAATATCAGCTTCCAATTTGGCCAAATTTCTGATCATAGAATTATTATATTCTTTTAAATAATTTGTAAGGTTTCAGCCAGGACAAACAGTAAATGTTTCTGGAAGTTTTAAGCAGTCCATGGACTTAAAAGGTGTCTTCAAAGAGCATGTAAAAGATATTTTCACAAGACCTAAAGTCAGTTCCAATGATAGTCAAAAGGAGGGACTGACAACCTGCATGTCTTGAGCAGGCAGAAAGCCAAACCAAGTTTTTAGGATGTAAAATGAGAGTAGCAAAAAGGAAATAGCTGTCCTTGGGAGAGAAAGGATCAATAACCAATTTTTCTAGATTTGGAAAGAAAGGGACAATGTGAAATTTTATTTTCTTCTCTCAACTGTGCTCAGGAAGTATTCATTTACAAAAACTTTTGAGGATTTTCTCTGGTTTTAAGAAATTCTTCAACGATGACCTTTGGTTCAGCCTTTGACCAGGGAGTGAAAAATACCTGAGATTTGTCTGCAACCTTGGGTGATTTAAAAACAAACAAACAAAAGCTGTTTAATAGTGTCTTCAGAGTAGAAAGGCAATTTAGAGGATTATTAAAGTTAGTACAGTCATGCACCATTTAACAACATTTGAGTCAACAACTGACGGCATATATAATGATGGTATATCATATAGCCTAGATGTGTCATAGGCTATATACCATTTAGGTTTGTGTAAGTACATTCTATGATATTTGTACATTGACAAATCGCCTAACAATGCATTTCTCAGACTATATACCCGTTGTTAAGCAGTGCATGAACATTTACACATGGAGTAACAGACCGTCCAAATATAGGAAGCAAAAATTGACAGAATTGAGGGAGAAACAGACATTTCCAAGCTTATAGAAAGACTTCAATATCTCATTTTCAAAAATAAAACAACCAAACAGAAGATAAATAAGGAAACAGACTTAAAGAACACAATAACAAGACCAACAGATATTTATAGAACACTGTACTTAATAACAACAGAATACACGTCTCACGTATACATGGGACATTCTCCAGAAGAGACTATATGTTAGGAAACATATTAAGTCTCAATAGATTTAAAAAGGTGGATATCATACTAAGTTTCTTCTATGACCACAACAGGTTGAAGTTAGAAATCAGTTACAGAAGGAAAACTTGAAAATCCACAAATATGTGGAAATTAAACAATATACTCTTAAACAAACAATAGATCAAAGAAGAAATCAAAAGAAATTAGAAAATACTTGTAGATGAATGAAAACACAATATACCCAAATCATAGGATGCAGTGAAAAAATGTTATGAGTGGAATTTATAGTTAAATGATATGAAAAATTGGGAAAATATGCCAGATGAAGCCAGACTTAGTTTAAAATACCGTATTTATTTTTCCACAAAAATTAGACTATGAAAACAAATTACCACTGTTTTATTGTTAGAAACAATTTCTACATGCCTTCCTTTGGTAAATGTCTATTAAGCACATGAAGTGTGCCCAAGCTTAAAGAACACACTTAGATGTGTTTCAGAGCTAAAGTCATACTATGTGCCTACAGCTGCCATACCCTTCTTCAGGTGCAGAGGCCACTCTTGCTCTTAAAGACCATAAAGGACGCACATGTGTAAGAAGTGTTGTTCAGCAGCCTCAGTGGTGCACCAAGCCGACCAGCAAAAAGATGTCATGATGCCCAGGATGCTCAAAGCACCTGGCACCATATAGGCTAACAAGACAGCCTGCTGGCATCACATTTGTACCTACCTCAGACTCTCGCTCTCCATGAAATCAGGAGGTATGAGAAATCACAGAAGCTTCTCATCCTCAACAGCTCTTTACAGAGACTGATCTCAGAAGTTGCTTAACTGGTAGCCTGACCTGTGCTTCCAGATTGGGGCCATTGGAGTTTTCTTTACAGGAGGCCCCTGAGGCCTATCTACCGGTTGCCCTGCTTCAAGACACCAACCTCTGTGTTATCCATGCTAGAAAAGTCACATTCCTGCCCGGGAACTGCAGCTGTTGTGGAGATTCTGTGGGACAAGCATTTGGCTTATGGGCCCAGGATGTTTATCCTCTTATGGGGATGTAGATTTTGGATTTTGCTTTTCCCAAGGACATTACTAAAACATATGATGCAAATGGAAAATTAAGAACTGAAACCCTCACCTCCATTTTAAATATAATATATGGATATAAAGCTTAATGCAGGGAATAAGGGTTAGCAATTAAAATTGATGGCAACTTAGTGATTTCTGTTGCATACTTACGTCCAATAGATTTCATCCTTTCACTACAATCTTCTATACTTGTTTTCCTATATCTTGTGACTATGTCTTCTGCTCTGTTCTAATAATTTTGATATGAAAATAAATTATACAAAAGACTGCTTTGTCTCATCACTGCACTTGATTTCACCTCACCTACTGCTGAAGTATTTATAGGTATAGCCATGCCGAAACCATTGATGAAAAGTTAAGTTTCCCTTACGTATATGAAAAGGCTTCTAAGAATTGATCGCAATCTCCAAAATCCTTGTTAAAATTCTCTACTGACCCAGATGAGTTCTCAAGCTCTGGCCTAAGTCATCCACTACTTGAGTTTTGTTTGTTTGTTTGTTTTGTTTTTTTAGGTCCTAACACACCTGTGGTGAAGGTGAAACCTCATGCTTTTTGCCCATGATTAGGGCCAAATCAGCTGCTAATTTGAGTTCTTTCTCATGGAGTTTACCATGATGTGATTCTATTACTCAAGAAAACAGAGGTTGCAGTTCCTGTGTTAAAAGGCATTGTGGGTCTCACCTGAAATCATCCCCGGTTTAACAAAAATAGAACTTAGGGCAGCAGTGGCATTATATGGTAAAAGCAGTTAAAGGGTGCGTGCTGTTAGTACTATCCTGAAGTGTGACTTCCCTCTAGAATATTTATACATCTGGTGTATAACTTCTACCCTGGACTGTAAAAGAGAACCCAAGTAACAGTACCCCAGATTAATTCTGGCTTTATTTTTTAACACCTACAGCACCCTAGGTATTTGTAGGTGGTCTCCCATCCAAGTAGTAACCAGGCTCAACCCTGCTTAGCTTACAAGATCAGAAGAGATCGGGCATGTTCAGGGTGGCATAGCCATAGACAGTTCTGGCTTCTAAAAGCTATCAGAGAGAAACTGGGAGGAAGGTAGAGTGATAAGAAGGGGGTCTTTTTCTGTCTTTGTGGAAAAGCAATTTCCTGGTAACTGGACACTTAGAAATGTTTTGGGCTAAGTTACATGCGCTGGTTAACAGGGTCTGAGGCTTCGAAAATTTCAGAAATGGCGTCAGAAAAACTGATGTCACTATATAGTGCAAGGAACCCCCAACTACTCATCACATGAGGGTTAAATTTCTCTTAGGCCTATTTTTTAAATTAGGAACTATTCTCTTGCTTCAAGCTCTTTTAAGAAACAGACCTATATTTTTATTTTTAATAATATTAATAATGATAGTTACTACTATTGCTCACTCTGTGCTAGGCATTGTTTTAAGTGACTGAAAAGAATAACTCAGAAAATGCCTCCAAAAAGAATTTCAGTAATTACCATCATTACTTGCCTTTCACAAATGAGGAAACTAGAACATAAATGAGAATTGACTTCCCCAAGGTCACATCGCCATAAAGGAGGGGAAAGGGAGTAAATACCCAAGTAGTTAATAAGCTACTTGGCAAATTCAGAATCTGGGTCTTATTGAGGTTCCAAATTTACTTTTATAATTTTTAAAATAACTGTTTTGAGGTATAGTTCATATTATACACATTTTTGGTATATTTTCATATGAATATATATGTAGTTTTGTAAACACCACCACAATCTAGATATAGAACATTCCATCGTAGTAACACATGCCCCTGTTCTCCTACCCAATTAATCCTTACTCCCACCGCTAGGCAACCAATGGTCTCCTTCCTGTCCCTCTAGATTGGATAACTTTCCTAGAATTCCATATAAATGGAAGGATACAGCTCTGCTCTCTCGTGTCTTCTTTTGCCCAGCATAATCTTCCTGAGATTTATCAATGCTGTTACATGCATTAGTAGTTCCTTCCTTTTTACTGCTGAGTGGTATTCCATTAAGTAATATCACAGTTTATACATTTATCTGTTGATGGACATTTTGGTTCTTTCCACTTGGGACTATTATGAATAAAATTCTATGAACACTTGGAAATTCTTTAAACATTATTTTATTAATTTTTTTTTGGTACAACTGTTTCTCTGGGAGTAAATAACTAGAATTGTTGGTTGCAGAACTATCGAATGGGTTTGTAATATATTATAGTTTTCATTTGCACTTCCTTGATGACTAACGCTTTGGAATCTTTTCTAGTTTTTGGCCACCTTATTTCCAACCTTTCCAACTTACTGGCCATCAATCTTCTTTAGTGAAATGCCTATTTTAATCTATTTCCTATTTTTCCCACTTTAACTGGGTTGTTTGTACTATTACAGCATACATATTGTGGATGCAAGTCCTTTGTCAGATATACCTATGAGACATTCTTTCCCAATTTGTGATTTTTTTCATTTTGATAATAAAACCTTAAAAAGCAGACACTTTTTTAAAATCAAATTCCAACTTATTTTGCTTTTGTTTCATGTTTTGCATTACATGTTAATCTGTTTAGGGCATCTCTCCTGTGTTTTCTTTGGTATTGTTCAATTTGATTTCTGGCTCCAAGTTTTTCCATATTCTTTGCATTCATGTCCAATTCCCGGTACTCCAATGTACTCTAATGTTTCTCTGATGTACTCGAAGGCTCGATTTCTGGCTGAAATTTTTCCCACATTTATCACATTTATAGGGTTTCTCCCCTGTGTGAATTCTCTGATGTACACTGAGGTTTGATTTCTGGCTGAAAGATACTCCACAGTGGTCACAATTATAGGGTTTCTCTCCTGTGTGAGTTCTCTGATGTTTTATTAGGAGCGAATTGTGGCTGAAAGCTTTTCCACATTCACTACATTCATAGGGTTTCTCTCCCGTGTGAGTACTCTGATGTCCTCTGAGATTTGATTTCTGCCTGAAAGTTTTTCCACATTCATCACATTTATAAGGTTTTTCCCCAGTGTGATTTCTGTGATGGACTCTAAGGTTTGCTTTCTGTCTGAAAGCTTCTCCACAATGATTACATTTATAGGGTTTCTCCCCTGTGTGGATTCTATAATGTACTCGGAGTTGTGATTTCTGACCAAAAGCTTTCCCACACTGATTACACATATAGGGCTTTTCCCCTGTGTGAATTCTAAGATGTTTTCTTAGACCTGAATTCACTTTGAAAGCCTTCCCACATTTATCACATTTATATGGTCTTTCCCCGCTGTGAGTTTTCTGATGATTACATAGACCTGACATATGGCTGAAAGATTTCCCACATACATTACATTCAAAGAGTTTCTCCCCAGTGTGAGCTATTTGATGTACTATAAGGATTGACTTATAGCCAAAAGATTTTCCACATTCATTGCATTCAAATGGTTTCTCCCCTGTGTGAGTTCTCTGATGTATTCTTAGGCCGTACTTTGTAGTGAAAGCTTTCTCACACACATCACATTTATAGGGTTTCTCTCCTGTGTGGGTACTCTGATGTCTTCTTAGGCCTGATTTGTCACTGAAAGCTTTCCCACATTCATGACATTCATAGCGTTTCTCCCCCGTGTGACTTTTCTGAGGCTGTGTCAGGCGTGAATTCATGAAGAAAGATTTTCCACATTCATTACCCTCATAGGATTTCACTGTTATGTGAGTTCTCTGACGTATGTTGAAAGTTGACTGGTAATCCAATGTCTCTGTACATGTGTCATAACCAGAGGATCTGTCTGTGGTGTGAGTTCTCTGAAGCACTGAGAGGGCTGAATTATGGCTGAAATTCTTTCCATATTCAATGGGTTTTACCCCTATATGAATTTTCTGATGTTCTCTAATATGGGATTCTTGGCTGAAAGATTTCCCTCCTGTGTTTCTTTGAGTGATTCTATTGAAATTATTTCTGTTTTCAGTACATTCATATCCATTAAACTCATAGTGATTCTTCTCTGGATGATTGCTCTGAGAGACTATAAGTGTTAATTTATCGCATTTCTTTTCCCCACATTTATTATGTTGATAAGATTTCACTTTTAGGTCAGTGTTATTAGATGTAATGAGGACGGTCTTTTCAAAGAAAGCTTTCCCACATTCATTATATTCAAAAGCTTGCTGCAAAGTCTGAACTGTCTTATGCTGAGTAACTTCTTCTGTATGACCAAAGTCTTTTACATTTTTATTGTAAATAAAAGATTTCTCTTCATTATTATTTCTGCTATCCTTAATACTGAGGAGCCATTTCTCATCTACATTAAGCTCCTGAGCCTTCTTTCTTAAATACTGACAATGTGGAGTTAATGAACTGAGATGCAAGTAAGTAGGCCCTATAGCGTCAAATTTACGTGGCATTATTCTTGCAGGAAAAATGTTTACTTCCAGATTACATGGTTTTCCTGAAATTTCTTGCTCTGTAATCAATGACTTTTTGAACGAAACTTGCCACAAATGTTTGCCCTGGTTTTCTGGTCTCTTCTCTGAGAGTTCATCAAGTTGGGATTCTTCTAAAAATGAGAAAATAAAAAATGCAATATTTAATACATTTCTTATAGAATGGGACTTATACATATGCTTCATTATATATTTGACGCTTGGGTTTTTGGCTCTGTTTCCCAACAATTAAGTAATTCCAAGTGTGTATTCTTTTTTTGTTGAAAAAAAAAAAAAACTTTTTGTGATAGAAAAAGAGAGGAAACTAGAAAAGAATATACATACGTATATGGCATCTTAAGTTATAATTTTTCAAAACTGGGTAGAGAAGAGAGTATAAAGAAAAGGAATAATTGAGAGTGGAGGATATATTTAAGAGAGTTGGCTCCTGAGAAAAGCAGCAGCAGAGAATGGGATGAACTCAACAAGAATTATGGCACTAAGTAGATTTTTAAAAAATCAATGGAAAATGGCTTTCATTGGATTTGTCTGAGATAGAGTTTGCATTAGGGAACAGTACCAGAGTCGAGATCTTAGCCAAATACAGATTACAATGGTAGGATAATTATTTGTTTATGTGATTCCAGTTGGAGCTCCATTTTTTCCATTCTACACGTCAACACTAAAATAAATTCATAATGGCACTAAGTTTCTTGTGTTGAAAGAAATAATTGGCCACCTTTTAACATATGTTTCACAGAAACATATATTTATCAGTGGAACTGAACAAACTGATGAGAGCTAAAGTAATTTTTCCACCAGTATTGGAGTCACCACTATATCCTGATTCTGGCCTCGGTATTACATCACGGCTGTTCAATAAGGAATCTCTCTTGACCATCAAATCTTAACTTTCCACTTTTCAGTTTGCTCACTCATTTCCCCAATACCAGTCTTGCCTCTGTTCAATCCTTAATTCTATTTTTCACCTACTTTATATCTGTCTAGTTTTTAAAGACTGTGAGACTGTGAGAACTTTAAGGATCACATTTCAAATTGGCTCTAGAAATTTTGCAAGTGTCCTTCATATTTATTTACCATAAATTTCTTATGCATAGTTGACTGCTATTGCCTTGCTGCTACCCACACTCCATGCAAAAAATGTCAAGCCTATGCTAAAAATATTTTAAAGGCTTTGAATACACTGCCCTAAGTACTAAAAGATGAAAGATTTAAGTGATATGATTCAGGAAAAAAAAGTTTTACACTAACTACATGCTCATTACATGTTTTAGCTATCATTCTATAGTCCATAGTATTTTATGATGCTCTAATCTTGACAAGATATTAGTCCCCATTAAATGATTAATTTCCAGTAATAACTTTATACTCACATTCTTTTCCTAAGTTATCTGCTATTCTAGTTTAGAATCTAGATGCCTCGTCAGGCAGGGCAAAACTATTTTCCAAATCTTAATTAAAAAAATACAAAGGGTTCTAATATCTTCTCATGAATTTAAGCAACATTTCTTTTAAAATCTGAAAGAAGTTACTGCCTGAATCATTCATTTTAACAAGGGATACATGGAGTGCACCCAAATATGTGACTCATGAGTTTTAAAGTAATTACCATCACTAAAATCAGGAGGTATCCTAAAATTGACAGCAAGTCTATAGTTAAATGGGAAGTACTTTCTCTTCTTTGGTTGTACCTAAAATAATAGCTCACCTTTTAATCAACAGCACCTTATATAAAATATATTTTATGCAGCTTTGCTCACCTTTCCAAAATAAAACTCTCACTGATATTCTTTGCACATGTCTGTAACATAAATTAAGTCAGTGGTCCATAAAAAGCAGTATGCCTCAGAATACTTAGAGCTCTTTCACTGAACATAAGGGCTCAGAGGGCTCAGATCCAATGCTGATCTACACCAGATGATTCAAAAGCCCCTGAAATCTGACTTGGGCATTTGCATTTATGAATAGTGTTTTTTGAGTGAATCAATATGAAATACCTCTATCTGGCTTTGGAATCAATCTACAATGTTATTAAATACATACCAGAGTAAGGAAGAATAAAACAGAGATTCGAGTTGAGGAAAGGTATTCATTCACAGAGTCTGGCACAGAGTCTTTTTCTTTTGACACACTCAAGTGCGTTGAGTTTACAAAAGAAAGAGATGAAGTATAGGTAAAGTATTCTGAGAGTATATCACAGAAGTAGGAACATCAGCCAAAACTTAATGTGAGTAATAGTGCTTACTTTCTTTTTTCTAGATGAGGTTAGCTATTTTAATTATTTTTATTCCTAAAACCACCTTTGGGCTTTACAATTTTTACCATTATAGTTTTATCTTTATTCTGTCTTTTGCTTTGCTTAGTTTTCTTTAAAACTTTAATTTTTAAAACAAGTGTATAACACTAAAATTTTTCCTTTATACACTGCTTTATCTATAGTTCAAAGGTTCTAATAAATGTTTTTCATTTAAAAAAAAATTTCTGGATATTGTACAATATTGATTTACTCTGATAAAATAGGTTTTTAAAAGATATTTATTCATTAGTGATTTTAAGATAGAGGGATTTTAACTTTTCTTATACTGTCTGCAAGTTATATGTTATTGAACAATAATATCTCTACTTTATGGAATTTATTGATGCTTGCCTAAAATAGTTTTACATTTTGTCAATGTTTCAAGGTCATTTAAAAGGTTTATTTTTTGTTTTCAGAAGAGTTTTGAAATACACTTAACAGATTCATTTAATAAAATATGCTATTTATATTATCAGAGGTTGATAAACTTTTTATGTAAAAGGTTAGAGACAATGTTTTTGGCTTTGCTGGTCATGCAGTCTCTACTGCAGCTACTTAACTCTGCTTTGTAGTATGACTACATAAACAAACTGATATGGCTGTGTTCCAATAAATGTTTCTTTACCAAAACAAGCAGCAGGCAGGATGTGACCTAAGGGTCATAGTTTGCTGCTGAGCACTATTCTAGAGTCCACTGGCTCTGGTATAAAATCAGAAGGTCTATAATATCGAATGTGTTTCTATTTCTCCTTACGATTGTTGCAGCTTTTTGTTTTATGATTCTTTATGACTATTTGGTACATTAATATTCAAAGCTTTTATATATCCTTTAAAAATGACTTTCTTTAGCATTATCAAAATGTCCTTTTTGAGTTGAAGTGAACCTTAAGTACTAGTTACATAAATAAACATTGAGTTATTTTTATGTTTATTGGCTTAACAGTTCATGGCTATATTTTGAACTTTCTAAATTATTTTTAAGTGTATCTCTGATACAATCTGATAGCCATTTTCCTTTAATAGGTGAATTTAATCCATTTACATTAGTTGATATGGGAGGTATGTTTGTTTTCCTCTATGTTATGTAGTATGTTTATATAGTTTTTGTGCTTAAAAGAGTTAACACAGCAAGCCTGAAAATGCTACCCTTAGAAAGTCTGCTTGCAAGATTAGCCCTGGGTTGGCATCTGAGAACTTAGATTTTGAGATGGTTCTCCAGAACCTAGTACCTAATGAACTTCCCTGGTTGATATTTCACACATGTTATCACAATTCATTGCTGGGGGTCTTGGAAGCTTACACCTGATTTCTTCTGGACTTTGTCTCATGCACCCTTTTTCTTTGCTGATTTTACTTTGTATCATTTCACTATATAAATCTTAGCTATGAGTATGACTATATGCTGAGTCCTCCTAGAGAATCCAGGAAACTGGTCGTGGTCCTGGGGACCCTTGATATAGCTTCACAGGAAACTTTTCCAGTAACAGGTCTGTTTTCTTTGCTCTGTTAAACATATTTAACTTCTAACAATTAGGAAGGTTGCAGTTTGCTTGTATAGTTGTCCTTTCTAATTACATTATATAATTTCTTAATCATCTGTTTATTTAGATGGTATCAATTAATTCATTATTATATAATGATAAAATCAATAGTTCCTTTCTCTCTTCTGATCTGTTTACTCCCAATTTTAGTTGCTTTACTGACCTTTCTTAGTTTTTATCTTTTTATTGTTAAATATTCATGTTAGTTTCTTGCTTCAAATGGTATACTTAACTCCTATCATTCAAAGATGAGAATATCAACATGCTTACAATACATTTTGTCAGCTGTCCACCTTCCACATTAGACCAACTATTTCTAAAATTTCAAATGTAAAGCCCTCTAAAAGGAGAGTGCTGGAAAACATTTCAAATTGCTCACTTCTAGGTGATCAGTTTCATAGGGTATATAAATAGGTAGGTATAAGCTGGAGGGAGAAAGACAATGAGGTGGTTAAGGAGGTTCCAAGACTGGTTTAGCAGTAAAATGTACCAAATAAGATATCTGACAGCTTCATGATCAGAAGCTAAACATAATGATAAGATATCTAAGGGCTTTGAGAGACTCCCTCATTTTCCTGGGCTAGGAGTGGGAAGGTTCAGAGGGAGGTACGGGGAATTCACATCATTCCAGGAGGGAGGGATAGAAGGTATACAAAGAAACCCTACTGCCCATATAAACCCTTGACCTCAACTTTTCAGGGCACTCAATTCTCTATTGAGCTGCCTGACTGGGCTTCTCCCAAGTGTACTATGACTAATAAATCTCTTCTACTTGCTACTTTTTGCCTGCTATCTTTCTTCTCCGAGTATTTGACCTCCATGCAAATCTTTCATGGGGGATCCAAGGACTGAGACCCAGCATCACACATTGTAGGCATCTAAGACCCAGTAACTACTCAGATATAATTTTCTTGGAGGCCTTCTACCAGTATTTAATAACTTACCTGGGGAGCTTCTGCTTAGAAATTCTTTCTCTAATAACCATAGAGCTTCTCCTTGTTCTAACATGAAGATCAGTTCTGGTTTTGTAAAGCAGTACCCTGTAAATGGGAAATAATTTAGAACTTAAGTAAGCTGCATATGAAGGAAGGTACAGTTTCAGAAGGTACAGCTTCAGAAGCAGCACATTTCTGAATGTGAAGGAAGGTACAGCTTCAGAAGCAGCACATTGAAGCTGTTCACTAGAAAATTGGAGGCGGGAGAGGAAGTGACCAAAAAAAAAATTTTTTTCCTTACACTCAAAATAGATCACTCTCCTTAAACCCCCAAATCACAAGCCTACATAACATTAAATTCTAAATTGGTCAATTTCTTTGTTTTGAACAAGAGATTTCATAAGGACTTCAAAACCTGATAATAGAATAAAAGGAAATGATTTACCCCTCCATATCAGATGTTTAAAAAACCCATATAAACTATAGAAAGTGGTTTTTATACTTTAGACAACAGACACTGCAGACTGGGATACCTGAAAATAGGAAAGCAAATGAGGTGAGCCCTATGATTATCACATCTTACTGCTGAGTTTCCAACCCAGAGCAAAACTGCTTGGCTGACTCAATAAAATGAGGCAACAGAACTGAATTTTAAAAAAGCCATGGCAACTAGAATTTGTAGAATAAATACCAGAGAAGAGAGAAGTACTGATACAGAGTCTTGGAGACCTGAGAAATGTTTCCTGAGTATTAACTTATATAAGCATGTAAGAAAAACACTGGAGGTTGGGGGAAAAACCTGTAAAAAGAGAAGGCTGAAAAATCACCAAGCACAGACAGAGGTAGGAAATTTCTGTTCCCACCAGCCAGGGAGAAAAAACTCCTAATGTATGGCCATTTGGGGAGAATACCAGAAAGGTATTTATTGCCTTAGTAAAGGAGCCAAATTAGTCCGAGAGTAAAGTGGGCTCAGTCTCTAACATAACAAAGCTTAAAGTAAATCTTGAAAGGATCAGGTAAATTCCAAATAACTACATTTCAGAAAGGGCCCCCAAAGGTTTAAAATATGGCAAGACTAGCACATAACTATAAAATTCATAACATATAGCACTCAGTAAAAAATTGCTAGGAATGAATACAAGCAGGGATATATAATTCATCAAAGAGAAAAATCAATCCATAGCAACGGAGTAAGAAATGACACATAAAATTAATAATCAAGACCATTAAAACAGTTAATATACTCCATAAGTCAAGAGAAAGAGAAACATGAACATGATGAAAAAAAAAGGGAATTTATTTTAAAAAGTTCCAAAATTAAAATCTAAATATAAAAAATATATGAAATGAGAAAAATAAAAAAATAAACAACAAAAAAAACTGGATAGGATTAATAAAAGTATAGATATCACATGAGGAAAGATAAATGACATAAGACAAATTGATGACTTTAAGGAATTAACTGTGATAAGTTAAAACTGTAAAGAAAAAACCCGCAGCAAATAAAGACTGGAATATAATAAGCAGAATTATCTGAGATCTGTGGGATAATATCAAATTATCTAACACATGTATAATATGCACTTCAGAAGGAAAAAAAAAAACTTTTGAAGAAATATGAGCAAATGTTCAAACTTCGATGAAGTATATAAATCTTCAGATCCAAGAAACTAAATGAATGTCAAGGAGAAGAAATGAAGGAAACCACATCAAGTTACATTAAAATTAAATTGCTAAAAACCACTGATCAAGAGAACATCTTAAGTAGACAGAGAAAGACTTAATAATGTACAGAACAAATTTAGGAATGAATGCCTACTCTGGTCAGAAATTTTATAAGCCACAGGACAATGTAGTGACAATTTTAAAGTACTGAAAGAAAAAAATAGTCAACCTAGAGGTCTAACTTGGCAATATAAAACATTTTGTGACAAAAGCTAAGTTTATCATCAACTGATATGTATTACAGGAAAAGTTAAAAGAAACTCTTTAGACAGAAGAAAAATATTATCAGGTGGCAATGGATTTACATGTAGAAATAAAGAACATAACCTGGAAACTTCAGTATAAAAATAAAATACTTTTCTCATTTTCAGAACTTTTTTAAAAAAATGGTAAATTATCTTTTAAAATAACAGCAATATACTGTGAGATTTATAGTATAAGATGATACCACCACAAAAGATGGAAGGTAAAAATGAAAAGTTATTAAAAATTCTTACGATACATATGAAGTATGGAGGTTCCTCAAAAAACTAAGAATTGATCTATCATATGATCCAGCAATCCCTCTATTGGGTATTTACCCCAAAGACTTGAAAACCCATATCTGAAAAGATATTTGCGTATCAGTGTTCATAGCAGTATTATTCACAGTGGCCAGGACAAAGTGTCCTACGATAGATGACTGGCTAAAGAAGCTATGGTACATATATACATGGAATATTTCTCAGCCATAAGAAGAGATGAAATACTGCCATTTGCAACAACATGGATGGACCTTGAAATAATCATACTAAGCGAAATAAGCCAGACAGATATCACATGATATCACATATGTGGGATATAAACCTAAAAACAACAAATGAACACGACAAACAAACATAGACTCATGGACAATGGACTAGTGATTACTAGAAGGGAGGGGGGGAAAGGGGAGAGGAAAAATAAAAAAATAAAATGTTAAAAGAAACTGAATTTGAAACTTAAAATGCTCCCCAAAGATGAAATCTCCAGGCCCAGATGCTTTTGCTAGAAAATTCTACCAAACATTTAAAGAAGAATAAACACCACTCATACACAATCTTTTCTAGAAAACAGAATAGGAGGGAACAATTTTCAACTAATATTATGAGACCAGAATTATCTCAATACAAATACTAGACAAAGACAGTACAAAACAAAGGCCAATTTCTCTCATGAGTAGAGATGCAAAACTACTTTAAAAATATTAGCAAATATAATTGAGCAATAAATAAAAAGAATTATATGGTACAACCAAGTAAGGTTTACTCCACGTATTAAAGGCTGGTTTATGTATTTGAAAATCAGTCAATATAGTCTACTAACTTAATGGAGTAAGTAAGAAAAAAGACACAGCAGTAGATACAAAAAGAATACTTGACAAAATTTAATATCCATTTGTGAAAACAAGGAATAGAGAGGAGTTTCCTCAAGTTGATGAAGAATATCTGTAGAGAACTTCTGCTAAATAACATCATCTGGTCAGAGACAGGATATTCCCTTTAAGGCCGGAAACAAGGCCAATATGTCTGCTCTCACTACATCTAAGAAGGTTCAGCAGGATCTCAGTATAAACGGACATATACAAATATTTCTACAAATAAGCAACTGATAGGAAACAATTTAAAACATAATTACTCAAAATAATGAAATACTGAGGTATAAATCTAACAAAACATGTATAGATCTTTTATGCTAAAAACTACAAAACACTGATGAAAGAAATCAAAGATGTAAATAAATGTATATATTGTCGTGTATGGACTGCAACACAGTAAGGGTGTTAACTCTTACAAAATTGATAAGTTACATATTTAATGTAATTCCTACCAAACACCAAGCAAGATTTTAAAAACATAATGACGTTATTAGAAAATTAATACGTGAAGGCAACGTAATTAAAATAACTAAAATAATATTGAAAACAAAGTATAAAATGAGAAGCATCACTTTACCTGACTTAGAAAACCCAAAACTAGACTGACACAAGTACAACCAACTGATTTTTGACAAAGGTGAAAATGCATTTCAATAGAAGAAAGATAATGGTGCATGAGCAAATGGGTCTACATAATGGAGAAAAGTTCTCAATTTAGACCTCACTTCCTATACAAAAATTAACTCAAACTCAAAATGCACCATACATTTAAATATAAACGAAAATAGATATAATTTTTAAAATCTAGAGAAAATCTTTGGACCAAAGACTTGAAGTGTTCTAGACACAACAACACTACAACAAAAAATCCCCAATAAATTGAACTTTATCAAAATTAAAAATTTAGTTCTGCAAACACTTTATGAAGAGGATTGAAAAGACAAGTTACAAACTGGTATAAAAATGTGCAAAGAACATATCTGACAAAAGACTCAACTGGACTATACAGACTCACAAAACTCAACAGTCAAAAGAAAAAAAATGCTCCAATTTAAAAAAAAGTGCCGGAGTCCAGTACAAGATGGCATGGAGGAGGAGGTCTCAGCCTTTGTCCCTGCCACCCTCTCCCCAAAACAATGATCTAACAACTACCCACTGATGAAAATAGATCTTGGTCAGCTCTAGAGTACAATTAAGATACTGCAGCAGCAACCCACTGTAGCACAAAACCCAAGGAAAGCCACATAGAAAAGAATAGAAAGCATTCTTTTCTCTAGAAAGTTCTCTAGAAAGCATTGCATCTGTCATGCAATCCTCTATCCTGGCACAGCTTGGTGCCAAGAAAGGGTTTTCTCAGCTTTGACCTCCCCCAACAGGGCAAAGTGAGAACAGGTGGCAGCCTTTGCCACCAAGTACCCCAACAGCCCTTGCTGTCGCAATGGATACTTGCAACTGACTCAAGTTAGGATGGCCAGTTTTCATAGCTGATGGAGCTGCCTGGAGTCCTTGCTGCTGCAACACTCTGGAGCAGGAGATGCTACTGTGCTATCTTTGGAGCTGGACCTGACCCTCCCCACTTGTTCTGGCAACACCATGCACATGCTTATTTAAGCCCTGGACTCTGGTGTTGCCACTGTGTATGCCTGCACTCAAGTACCAAAAGGGATTCCCTTGGCCACAATGCCCCCTGGCAGGAGAAAAGGAAAGCGGGAGGAATACAACAGTTTTGGCTACCAAGGACTCTAATATCCCTTGCTGCTGCAGCAGATACCTGCAGTCTTCGCTTCCAATGATTCCCACAGATTTTTCCAATGCTGACTTCAGCTGATGGAACTGCTCAGTGTCCACACTGCTGCTGTCTCCCCACCCTAAGTCAGAGCTGCTGCACCCTACCCAACAGGCCCCCTCATACCCACCTGTAGGTAAAGGTCTCTCCCTACTGAATCCAGTCAGTAAAATCTGGAAGAGGTGCATGTTCTTTCAAGTGTGAAGGCATCAACACAGAGCTACAAGGAATATAAAAAGATCAAGGAAACATGACAACAACAAAGGAAAACAATAAATTATCAGTAATCAACTCCAAAAACACAGATATCTAAGAGTTGGCTGACAAAGAATTAAAGACAATTGTTTTAAGGAAGCTCAGTGAGCTACAAAATAACAGTGAGACAAATCAGTGACATCAGGAAAACATTATATGAACCAAACAAGAAGTTCAACAAAGAGATAGAAATCATAGAAAAGAACCAAACAGAAATTCTGGAGCTGAAGAACACAATGAATGCAATAGTGTCAAAAGTAGACTTGATCAAGGAGAAGATATAGTTTGCAAATTCATAGATAGGTCACTTGAAATTATTCAATCAGAAGAGAAAAAAGAAGGAAGAAGAGTAAAGAATGCCTTGCAATATATGAGACTAACAAAAGAGCCCACATCCATGTTCTGGGAGTCTTGGGAGAAGAGAGAAAGAAAAGGGCAGAAACATTATTTAAAGAAATTATAGACTACGTGAAGATGGGTGAGAAAGCAGCCATCTGCAAGCCAGGAAGAGGGCATTCACCAGGAACCAAATCTACTGGCACCTTGATTGAACTCCTCAGCCTCTAGAACTGTGAGAAATAAATTTCTGTTGTTTATACCACCAAAAAAAAAAAAAAAAAAAAAATTATGGCTAAAAACTCAAATCTTGTGAGGAAAACGGACATCCAGATTTATAAAGCTCAAAAGAACCTCCAAATGATCAACCTGAAGAAAAGTAAACTGAAACACATTATTATTGAATTGTCAAAAGTATGGATAAAGAGAACTTTGAAAGCAGCAAAAGTGACTCATCATATAGAATGGAACTCCCATAATACCATTAAGAGTTCTCAGCAAAAACCTTGTAGGCTATAAGAAAGTGACGTGATATATTCAAAACACTAACAAACAAACAAACAAAAACACCTGCCAACACAAAACACTATAGTTGGCAAAATTATTCTTTACAAATGAAGACAAGATAAAGTCTTTCCCAAACAAAAACAAACAAAAGGAAGTTTGTTACCACCAGACAGACCTGACTTATAGGAAATGCTTAATTAGGAGAGTTCTTCAAATCAAAATGAAAACACATTAAACATGCAGAAGGATATGAAAGCATAAATATCACTAATAAATGTAAAAAGACAAATAAAGAATAACGTTATACTGTAATGGTAGCACATAAATTGCTTTTAAACCTAATATAAAAATTAAAAAATAAAAACTTGTTGATACGTAATATTAAAAGCAAACTGTAAGAACACAAAGTGTGGGGGGAAGATTAAAAGTGTAGTTTTTGTGTGCAACTGAGGTTACACTGTTATCAGCTTAAAATAGATGGTTATAACTACAAGACATTTTATGCGAGAGCCAAGCTAATTACAAACAAAAAAGTCTACAGTAGAAACACAAAAGATAAAAAAGAATCAAAGCAAATCACTACAAAATTATTAATAAAGCAAGACAGAAAGATATGAAGAGAGGGACAAAACAACTGCAAAACAGAAAAAATTAACAACATGGCAACATTAAGTCCTCATCTGTCAAGAATGATTTTAAATGTAAATAGACTAAACTCTCAAATCAAAAGGCAGAAAATACCTGAACTGATAAGACAAACAAGATCCAGAGATATGCTATCTACAAGAGACTCGTTTTAGAATTAGACACACATAGACGGAAAGTGAAGGGATGTAAAAAAGATACTCCATGCAAATGGTAACCAAAAGAAAGTAGGGGTAAGTATTATACTAATATCAGAAAAAATGCACATTAAGTCAAGAATTGTCTCTAAGGACAAAGAAAGTCATTATATAACAATAAAAGGGTCTGTTCCACGGGAAGACATAACAATTATAAATATATACACACTCAAGAGCAGAGCATATATACCAAATATTAACATATGTGAAAAGAGAAACTGAAGAATAGTGAAATTATCCATACTACTCACAGCAGTCAACGGATTCAAAGCAATCCGTACCAAAATCCCAATGGCATTCTGTTACAGAAGAAGAAAAAACTATCTTGAAATTCATATGGAACCACCAAAGGCCTGGATAGCCAAAGCAATCTTGGGAGAAAACAATGCTGGAGGCACCACACTTCCTGACTTCAAAATACATTATAAAGCTATAGTAATGAAAACAGTATGGCATTGGCATGAAGATAGGCACACAGACCAATGGAACAGTACAGAGAGCCCAGAAATACATCCATACAACTGGTCTTCCACAAGGGTGCCAAGAACACACAATGAGGGAAAGGATAGTCTCTTCAATAGATGGTGCTGGGAAACCTGGATATCCATATGCAGAAGAACGAAATTGGATTCTTATTCATGTAATACACAAAAATCCACTCAAAGTGGATTAAAGACTTAAAGATAAGACCTAAAATTGTGAAAAAAAAAAAAAAAGACAAAAGAGAATAAGTATTGGTGAAGATATGGAGAAAACAGAACCCTTGTACACTGTTGGTAGGAATGTAAATTGGTAGAGCCGTTAAGGAAAACAGAATGAAAGTTCCTCAAAAAACTCAAAATAGAACTACCTAATGACTGAGCAATCACTCCTGGGTACATATTCAAAGGGAATGAAATCAGAATCCCAAAGAAATATGTACATGTTCATGTTCACTGCCACATTATTCACAATAGCCAAGATACAGAAACAATCTAAATGTCCATTGACAGATGATTAAAGAAGGCATGGTATGTATACATACAATGGATATTATTCAGTCATATAAAGGAAGGAAATCCTGACATGTGCCCCAACATGGACAAAACTGGAGGACATTATACTTAGTGAAATAAGCCACCACAGAAAGACAAATATTGCGTCATCTCACTGGAATCTAAAAGAGTTAAACTCATAGAAACAGAAAGTAGAATGGTGGGTTCTCCAAGGGCTAGGGAAATGGGGAATGGGAGATGTTGGTAAAGGAGTACAAAGTTATATAAGGCGAAGAAGCTATGGAGTTCTTACGTACAGCAATATGACTAGAGTTAACAATACTGTATTACATACAGGCATACTTCAGAGATATTGTGGGTTCGGTTCCAGATCACCACAATAAAGCGAGTATGACAATAAAGGGAGCTGCAATCTTTTTGCTTGTGAGGACCTTGCCTTCAATTTGTAAAACATGCAACATCTGTGAAGTGCAATAAAGTGAAGTTTGCCTGTACTGAAATTCACCAAGAGGGTAGTAGCTCTTAAGTGTTCTTAAACCACCTCTCAAAACGTATGTCAGGTGATGGGTATGTAAATTAGCTTGATTGTGGCAATTATTTCAAAATGTATATGTATGTCAAAATATCAGGTCTTATACCTTAAATATGTGCAATTTTAATTGTCATTATACCTCAATAAAGATGGGGAAAAAAGTACAGAAGCCATGAACAGACATTTACTGTCTAAGGATATATAGATGGCATATGAGCACATGAAAAGATGAACACATTTAACATCACTAACCATTAAGGAAATGCAAATTAAGAATCATGATGAGCTATCACTATATTCCTATTGCAACCACTAATCCAAAAAAAAAGTTATAATACCAGGTACTAGGAAGGATGGGAAGTAACTGGATTTCTCATACACTGCTGATAGAAACACAAAATGCTACAGCTACTCTGGAAAATAATTTGGCAATTTCTAAAGAACAAAATATATTCTTACCAAACAACCACAATCACACTCCTGGGCATATATTTCAGAGAAAATAATTATGCTCACACAAAAACCTGAACACGAATGTTCATAGCAGCTTTATTTAAAAACGGCCAAAATTTAGAAACAACAAGTATGTCCTTCAATAGGTGAATGGCTTAACAAATTATAGTACATTCACATAGTAGAATATTATGTAGTAATAAAAGAAATAAACTATTGATACACATTATAACTTGGATGGATCTCAATCTCACACATCAAATATTGTATGATTCCATTTATAAGATGTTTGTGAAATTGCAGAATTACAGAGATGAAAGGCATATTAGTTGGCAGAGATTAAGGACAATGTGGGAGGGGAGGAAGGTATGATTATAAAGAAGTAGCATGAGAGAAATCTTTGTGGTGATAGAATAATTCTATACCACAGCAGTGGTGGTGGTTGTATGAAATCTCCACGTGATGAAATGGCATAGAGCAATTCACACATATTGTGCCAATATCTACTTATAAATGGTGTTGAGATAATCACTTCTTGGCCTTCTGGCTAAGATCAAGTGTAGTATCTGTTCTTATCTTAAGTTTAACAAATGGTGTTGAGACTATATTATAGTCATATAAGATTATATATAGTCATATAACAATTGGTGGAAACTTGTGAAGAATACAATTGCTAATTCCTGTGAATCTATAGTTGTGTCAAATAAAAAGTTTTTTAAGTATATATAAAAACCAAAAACAATCTGAAAATATTTTTTTTCTTAAAAAGCAAGCCAGAGATGGAGAAAAAAAATGTGTGCAAGACATATATTTGATAAAGGTCTGAACAACTTCCACTCAACAATAAGGACCCCCTCCAAAAAAACAAAAACAAAAAACCAATAAAGTTAAGTAGAAAATGGAGTAAAGATGTGATTACTTCATTAAAGAAGATTATAAATGGTTAAAAAGTACATGAAAAGAGGTTCGACATTGTTAGTCACCAGGGAAATGCAAATTAAAACCCAATAAAATATAACTAGATACCAACTACAACTGGTTAAAAATAATAAGACTTATTGAACCAAATGTTGGTAACCAAAAAGCAATGAGAACTCTCAGACACTGCAAATGGGCATAAGAAACAGTGTAGTCAACTTGAAATCATTTGGCAGTTTCTTATAAAATATAAACTTATCAGAAGACCCAATAAGCTCACTTCCTGGTATTTATACAAGAGAAATGAGAAAATATCGACACACAGACTTGTATGTGCATGTTCATAGCAGCTTTATTCATGACAGCCTCAAACTAGAAAAAAACTCAGGTGTCTAACAACTGAAAGCATAATAAACTGTGGTAAAAACAAACTAGTGATACATGCACACATGCACGAGTCTTATGCTAAGCATTATGCTAAGTAAAAAAAGCCAGACAAAAGACAGTATATACTTTATGATTCCATTTATATAAAACTTGAGAAAAGGCAAAACTATTGCAATAGAAAGCAGATCAGTGATTGCTAGAGGTCTGAGAGGTAGGGATGGAGGGACAGGACTCACTGCAAAGAGCTACAAGGTATCTTTTTGGGAGGGATGTATTTCAAATCATGATTTTGATGATGGTAAAACTCTGACTGGTACAATGAAAAGTGCTGAATTTTATTTTCTGCTAAATACAAGTCAACGAGAATAATTAACATTTAAAAAAGAAAAACAATTTGCAGGCAATAAGGAATCACATGGTAAGGTCCACTCACCCACTGAGATGAGGTGGCTGTAGTTCTCCAGCATCACATCTCTGTATAAGGTCCTCTGAGAAGCACTCAGGTACTGCCACTCCTCCAGGGTGAACTCTACAGTCACATCCTTGAATGACACTGAGGCCTGTAACAGCACATTTCCAGTCAATCTCAGGGTCCCGAATCAGGGACATGGAAAATAATTTTGGAAACTAACTCTTAATAGATTTACTGTTATTGAGTTTAAAACAAAATGCTATAAAAGATAACTATTATAGCCCTAACTCTGTCTTATACTTTGGGGACATGTGCACAATTAGTAAAAAAAAATTATTCTCATGCTCTGATTTATTTATATCTATTTTTAAATTATACACATATATTATCAATATAATGAGAAAGCTTAGTGCCTTATTTGCTTATTTAGAGTTAATTAATATAGAATTCCTGTATCTATTTTCCATACACCAATGGATTATGCTGAGCACTCTGGAGAGTATACATACCCCAACCTAGAGTTCTTGCTGGGGTAATGGGGAAACAATGAAGAGATACATGAAAGCCTAGGGAGGTATTACACATCACCAGATTTATATTTCAGGAGTAATGCTCTAGAACAGGCTTTCTTCAGTTTGGCATTACTAACATTGTGGACCTAATAACACTATTTTTGGGCAAGACTCTCCTGTGTATTTTAGGATATTTATCAGTATCCCTGTCTTCCACTGACCATACGCCAGTAGTGTCTCCAGTTGTGACAATTAAAACTGTCTCTATACAAGTTCATCAAAACTTAAAAATAAAACTACCATATTATCCAGCAATACCTCTTCTAGGTATTTATATGAAGAAAATGAAAACTTTAATTTGAAAAGATATATGCATCTCTATGTTCATTGCAGCATTGTTTACAATAGCTGAGATATGGAAGCAACCCAGGTGTCCACTGATAGATGAATGGATAAAAAGATGTGATATATAAATACAATGGAATGTTACTCGGCCATAAAAAACACTGAAATCTCAACATGGATAGACCTAGAAGATATTATACTAAGTGAAATAAGTGAGACAAAGAAAGACAAATACTGCATGATTTCACTTGTATGTGGAATCTAAAAAGCAAAACAAATGAACAAACAAAACAAAACAGAAACAGACTCACAGATATAGTAAACAAATTGGTGACTGCCAGGGAAGGGAGGAGGATAGGTAAAATAGGTAAAGGGATCAAGAGGTACAAACTTCCAGTTACAAAATAAGTCACGGATGTAATGTACTGCACTGGGAACACAGTCAATAATATCGTAATGACTTATAGGGAGAAGACTTATTGTGGTTATCATTTCATAATGTATAAAAATAATCATTAAGTTGTTCACCTCAAACTAATATAATAGCAAATGTCAATTATATCTCAACAAAAAATAAATCTCCAAACATTGCCAAACGTCTCCTGGGTAGCAAAATAGACCCTACTTAGGAACCACTGCTTTATGTGAATAATGGACAATGTATTAAGCAGCAAAATACTTAAATTAAGAGATGAACTATACTAAGAAAAAGCAACAAAAATAAAGAATGGGAAACAAATCCTTACAGGAAACAAAATACAGTCATTACTTTGTTGTGCAGCTATACATAGAGATGCTGCACAAGCAACTGGGTAGAGGCTGATGCCGTATACACAGATCGAAAGAATGAGTCAAAGGCTGGGCCGTAGTGAGGCAGATGTTCATTAGCATTCAAAACACCTGTGGAACTATTTATTTCCACAGATAATGGAATTATTTCACTGTTAGGTGCATAATTCTGGAACAAAGGAGGGAAGTGTAAAATGAAAATATTTAGGAGAAATTAGTCATTAAGATGGTAATTAAAGTCATCAGAGAAAAAGACCTAGCTTAGAAAGGACAAAGAAACCAAGAAGACCCAAATATAGAATGTGATGGACTAACAAATTTAACAGGTAGGTAGAAAAATAGGCTACAAAGGCTGAGAAAGAATGTCTAAATGATGGAAAGAGAAATCAGAAAGATTAGGGCTCTCTGGGTTCTAACCTAGTTTGCGGTGACATGGCTCAGTGCACCAAGGTCAGAATCACCAGTAAATACGGGACCTGTTATGGTGCCTTTCTCAGGAAAATGGAGAAGAAAATTAAAATCAGCCAGCACGCCAAGTACACTTGCTCCTTCTGTGGCAAAACCAAGATGAAAAGAAGACCTGTGGGGATCTGGCACTGTGGTTCCTGCGTGAAAACAGAGCTCTGATGGTGCCTGACCTACAACACCACTTCTGCCATCACAGTAAAGTCTGACATCAGGAGACCCAAGGAACTGAAATTTGAAACATTGCTAGCCTATAATAAATGAGTTGATTTATGTAACAAAATTACTTTGGTTTCCTAGTTTTATTAATTAGATGTTTTGGTTTGCATTGCATTAATTTTCCTTTCTCAAAAAAGATCTGGAAATTAAGACCCTTCTAATTTTTCAGTAGCTAAATGATATATGACCTAAGAATATAAGCCTTACAGGTTAGATATACATCTCAGCTTTTTATGTCTTTTTTTT
>NW_011889418.1:140991-167944 GCF_000151845.1 Pteropus vampyrus | reverse complement strand
AAAAAAAAAAGTAAGAAAACTGCAATTTATATCACAGAAATAGGGCTATAAGGATGCACTGGAATATGTGGTGACAGAATAAATTCTAACTATGGGCGATGAACATGCAATGCAATATAAATATGACTTACCGTTGAATTGTACACTTGAAACTTATTATTTCGTTAATCAATGTCACCATAATAAAAAAAATACAAAAAATACAGAAAATCAATCGGAATAATTATTAAAAACAAAACTAGCGTTATGATGTACATAAGTGCTTTCTCTGTATAAATATTTTGAACAAATTATAGTTCTAGAACAGCAATAAAGCACTTTAAAAAAGATGCACTTGACAGAGTAATTAAAATCAGCACATCAATAGAAAAATGGGTAAAGAATAAACAGTTCAACAAAAAAAGAAATATAAATAAATTACAAAAAGAGACGTTCCATCTCATTTAGGAGAAAAGCTTATAAAACTAAATCAAGATATCATGTTTTAAACACATTGGTAAGAATTAAAAACGCCTGACAGGATGTTCTTATTTGCAAGGTTGTGGGAAAGAAACTGGCACTTTCAAATTGTTCACTCTACCTTAAAGGCAGAATCTAGGCACTTCAAAGTAATGGTTAACACCCCATGATCCTCATTTCTTGCTAGGATAAGTGAAATAGACTCCTATATTGTTCCTGATTCCACCACCACTCAATTAGAGTCTATCTTCAACAATAAGACAGAATCAATCTTTTAAACTGTAAGTCAAAACTATCCTTTTGACTCAAATGGATAAAATCCCAAACCCTCAAAACCATCCGTATCACCGAAATGAAGAGAGATACTATGTTCATGAATTAGAAGACTCAATATGATCAAGATCTTAATTCTCCTCAAATTGATCTATTCTATAGATTCAGTGCAATCAAAATTAAAATCTCAGCAGGCTTTTTTGAGATGGACAAGCTGATTTTTTAAAACTTTCTAAAAAGGAGCAAGGAACTTAGACTATCCAAAATAATTTTTTAAAAAGAACAAAGTCGCAAGATTCACATTACTTGATTTCAAGAATTACTGTAAACACACACTCATGAAGACAGTGTGGTATTTTCAAAAGGATTAATACAGATCATCAGAAGTGAAAAGAGTCCAGAAACACATCCATACATTATTTGCTAGGTGATTTCCCAAAAAGGTACCAAGGCAGTTCAATGTGGAAAGTATATTCTTGTCAACAAATGGTAAGTATGCAAAGGTAGAGGGCATAAATATGCCAAGTGTGTGTTCCTATACTCCCTGTGTGTTCCTATACTTCCTATTTAGAGTTCAATGCCAGCACAAAATGTTAAGACTCAACCCTTGAAATTCTACGTTTCAGACTGGATCAACTGGAACATATTTTTTCCTTTACTGGTTAGCAGCTTTTAAAATAAAATTAAAATTAAAAGCTGATTAAAAAAAAGAAATTACTGATATAACAGATAAAGATCTTAGATTCCTAAAAGAATGTTAGCAATAGTATCAACAAGCTTATAAAGACTCCACCAAAAAACTAGTAAAAACAATAAACAAATACAGGATACAAAATCAATGTACGAAAATCCATTGTGTTCCTATATACTAACAATGAAATTTCATAAAAAGAGATGAAATAAACAATTCCCTTGCAATTGCAACAAAAAGAATAAAATACCTAGGAATAAGCTTCACAAAGCATGTGAAGGACCTATACACTGAAAACTACAAGACATTATTAAAAGAAATTGAAGGAGACACAAAGAAATGGAAAGACATTCATGTTCGTGGATTGGAAGAATCAACATAGTTAAAATGGCCATATTATACATGGCCGAAGCAATATATAGATTTAATGCATTCCCCATCAAAATCCCAATGGCATTTTTTTAAAGAAAAGAATTAAAAAATCATCTGATTTGTATGGAATCACAAAAGACAAAGCAATCCTGAGAAAAAAGAACAAGGCCAGAAGTATCATTCTACCTGACTTCAAATTCCATTTCGAAGCCACAGTAAAACAGCATAGTATTGGCAGAAAAAAACACACAGACCAATGGAACAGAATTGAGAGCCCAGAAATAAATCCACATAACATAGGCAAATAATTTTTAACAAAGGAGCCAAAAAACATACAATGGAGAAAAGAAAGCCTCTTCAATAAATGGTGCTGGGAAAACTGGAAAGTCACATGCAAAAGAATGAAACTAGACTGCTATCTGTCACTTACACCAAAACTAACTCAAAATTGATAAAAGACCTAAATATATAACCTAAAACAATAAATTGCGTAGAAGAAAACACAGGCACTAAACTCATGGACCTCAGATTTAGAGTGGATTTTATGAATTTGACCTCAAAGGCAAGGGAAGTAAAAGCAAAAATAAATGAATGGGACTATATCAAACTGAAAAACTTCTGCACAGTAAAAGAAACTATCAATAAGACAGAGAGGCAAGCAACCGAATGGGAGAAGGTATTTGCAAACGACACCTCTGATGAGGGGCTAAAGTTAAAAAAAAGGCAGAGAACCTAAACAGACACTTCTCTCAAGACATACAAAGGGACAACAGACATAGGAAAGCATGCTCATTCACTAGCTATTATGAAAATACAAATCAAAACCACAATGATACCACCTCACACCTGTATGAATGGCTATTATCAACAAGACAAGTAATAACAAGTGTTGAAGAGGTTGTTGGAAAAAAGGAACCATTATACACTGCTGGTGGAATGTAAATTGGTACAGCCACTATGGAAAGCAGTATGGAGGTTCCTCAAAAAACTAAGAATAGAATTACCATATGACCCAGCAATTCCTCTTCTATCTACTCCAAAAATTTGAAAACATTTATCTGTAAAGATAATATGCACTCTGTTGTTCACTGCAGCATTACTCAATTACACATGGTGGCCAAGATGTAGAAACAACTGAAGCATCCTTCAATAGATGACTGGATAAAGAAGATGTGGTACATTGATATAATGGAATATTATTCAATCATAAGAAAAGATGAAACACTGCTATTTGCAACAACATGGATGGATCTTGAGATTATTGTGCTAAGTGAAATAAGCCAGACAGAAAAATTGAGACCATATGATTTCACTCATATATGGGATATAAATCTGAAAGCAACAAATGAACAAGACAAACAAACAAAAAGTCATTGACGCAGACAACAGTTTAGTGGTTACCAGAGGGAAAGGTGGGGCAGGGGAGGAAGAGAGGGCGGGCAGACAGGGTAGAGGGAGTCAAATATATGGTGACGGAAGGAGATCCAACTTTGCGTGATGAACATACAATGCAATATACAGATGATGTATTATTAAACTGTACACTTGAAACCTATATAATTTTATTAACTGATATTGTCCCCAATAAATTTAATTTAAAAAGCTTATAAAATATATTTTAAAATGAAATAAAAGTGAATAATTTTCCATGAAAATGTAATGACAAAAGTTAGACTAAGAAAAAATACACATCTAGTAAACACTACTAAATTAATAATCAAAATGTTCATGCACAATATCTTCGCAAAGCCCAAATTTATAGGTGAGTTTCACAGAATCTACATGTCACACAACTTTCTCATGTAAATTATTATAAAAGGAGCAGGAAAGCACCTACTTCCTTTTGAGACTAAGACCATGATTTCACAATTGAACAAGGAAATAAGAAAGTACAGTCTAAAACTTACAACTAGTAGATAAATAAGTTCTGGAGAGCTAATGCACAACATAGTGATTATAGTCAGCAATACTGTATTATAAATGTTAGTTACTAAAAGACTAATTCTTAACTGTCCTCAACAGACACAAAAAATATAAATATGTGACGTGATAAAGGTCTTAGCTGATGTTACTGCAGTGGTCATACTGCATATATAAATGAATCAAACCAACACCTTGTATGTACACCTTAAACTTATGCAATGTCATATGTCAATCATAAAAAAAATGTATAGTCCAATCCAACTTGTGGCTATAGAAAAAAAAATCCCATAGTATCAGCAGAAAACCTTAGGAAAATCTGTAAGAAGCAACTTAGCACCCTATTAGCAACTAAGAATTCAAGTTACTATTAGAAAACTCAATATATTGTTTACAATATTTATAAAGGAAATAAGCAATAGCTGTTTCAATAGATACACAAATAGTATTCAATATAATTCAATGCACATTCATGACTAACATGAAATCTTAGCAAACTAGCACCCTTCAGAAATCTAGTTACCCTGACAAAAAGTACTAACCAAGAGCTGACAGCAATACCAAGGTTAATGGTAAAACTGCTTATTTTCCCTCAAGATTAACTTGATCTAGTTCTATTTCTCTTTTTCTGTGTAACACATGGGGAATGAAAAAAGAGCTCACCTGAGTTATGTTCATTTTCTTTAGCTCTTGGGAGAGTGTAGTGAACTGGAGTTCAGCTGAAGGGACAGAAAGAAGACAGAGATCACAAGATTTGGCCCGCCTTACAGCTCCTAGATTCACCTACTCAAATATCACACTCTAGTTGGCATTCAGCCTCTCTATTAAACATACACCCTCTGGACTTTGAAAAGGCATAGGAAGGATCTTTATGCGACTCTGAAATGATCACTGGGCTTAAATCTTCAGCTTTTTACTGAATAAAAACATAAACTTTTCTCGAATGACAATAATGCATGTGTCCTGACTAACACAAAAGAGTAAAAACAGATTAGTTGAATTAAATTACACCAAAGGACACTATTCTTAAAGATTAACTTACAGAAAAATACTCAGTAAGCATTACTTACCTATTTTTCTCAGTGATATTATTTACTCCTGGTATAGACAATATCTCAGTGATATTATTTACTCCCGGTATAGACAATTCACAGAAAGCCTAGCAAAGAGATGGAATGCTTTAAGGCAGGATTTTTAATTGTTTGTTTCAGCTTTGATGCTCAAAAGGTCCTTTTTATAAGATGCTTTTGGTGACTTACTTGTGGGAGAGAGAAGAGCAATGTTTTCCTCCTGACTCTGTCACAAACAAACTGGATTACTCTGGACAAGTCACTGGACCTTTCAGGCCGAATGTCTTTAAAGCCTCCAAGATTCAGAAATTGTAGTCTTGGAAAAACTCTTTACGAATCATCATTCTGGAATTCTGTGAAGTCAGAATAATGTCAGTAGCGTCACATGTGATGGACATGTGTGACAGCAGCACAGCATCTGTAAAGAGTGGGGCTGTTTAGGGAGAGTGGAGACAGAATCTCCTCCCTCTGTCTACTTACCCCTTACCCCCAGACCTTGCTCTCACAAGCTCTCCAATGAAGCAGCCCTTCTTGAGCAGCCCACCCCTTGGTCACCCCAGCTTACCTCGTTCCTCTCAAGGCTGGCCCCAACCCCCACTGTTCACACAGTATGATGGCTTCTCAAGGTGGTGTCATCACCAAGATTAACTCATTCTCAGCCTTGCAAATCTAGGGTCTGCTTCTTTCTGGGCTCTTTTGCCTCTGCTCTGAAGGTCTGCAGAGAGGTCTAAGGTCAAAGGGGTGCTCTCTTCCTGGTAAGACTTCTGTTCACAGAGGCCCCCTTCTTCTTACAACGGTTTCTTTGTTTCGAGGGAACCAGGATGTAGACCTGAGAAACAAAACGGACTCTCAGAATTTATAATATCAGACTTAAGATAGCCTGACAGTGCAATGGGGCCAAGAACCTGTCTGACCTATGGAATCTGAAGAGACACTAGAATCCCATAATACATATGACATGTGGTAGGATTCTATCTATGTTCACATTCCCTTATATCCTTGGGTATTAGGGGACAGGTCACTTTGCTAAACGCCTAAAGGATGCAATGCTGGTTTTAGGCAGGTGTCATACCTAAACAAAGCCTGAGACTGTAACTACAGGGATATCTCATTGAATTGGACTTCACAGATATTGTGTTTTTTTACAAACTAAATGCAAGGCCCTCCACCAGAAAAACACTACCACTCACTTTACTGTGGTGATTTGGAACTAAACCAGCAATATCTCCAAGATATGTTTGTAAAGCACATTGGCCCTTCAATCAGAGGTCAAGACTGAGAACACGGTCCCCCAACTTGAGCCTCCGTGTTTGTTAAAGTGGGTGTGAGGTTACATTAAACTATCCAATGAAAAGAACAGAGCAAAGGGTCTTTTAAATGTAATAGCAGTTGTCACTTATTCAGTGCTTACCTGGCACTTGCCTAAACCCTCTACGAGTTATGACTTGGATCTAAGTTTCAAAATAACCATGAAACGGTCATTAAAATCCTCATTTTCAGATAACTGACTTTCATCAGGTTCCTTCTGTCGTCCGTGCCTACAGGTGACAGCTGAAATTTACAAATACCGAGTCTTTTTGGTTCCTGAACTTGGGCTCTCACTGCAGACCCACCGCCTGCGCTTTCTGGCACGCTCAGGATCAACATTATAAACGCGCTTTTCCTTCTGTAGCCGACACGGGATTTTCTCCGGTCTGGCTGCATTATGGGCCGGGCACAAGTTTCCTGCATACTCCAGCCGGCAGCGAGCACCTGCTCCTGACCGGATTCAGTCTGGCAAGCGCCCCAGACTAAGAAAAAATACACATCTAGTAAACACTACTAAATTAATAATCAAAATGTTCATGCACAATATCTTCGCAAAGCCCAAATTTATAGGTGAGTTTCACAGAATCTACATGTCACACAACTTTCTCATGTAAATTATTATAAAAGGAGCAGGAAAGCACCTACTTCCTTTTGAGACTAAGACCATGATTTCACAATTGAACAAGGAAATAAGAAAGTACAGTCTAAAACTTACAACTAGTAGATAAATAAGTTCTGGAGAGCTAATGCACAACATAGTGATTATAGTCAGCAATACTGTATTATAAATGTTAGTTACTAAAAGACTAATTCTTAACTGTCCTCAACAGACACAAAAAATATAAATATGTGACGTGATAAAGGTCTTAGCTGATGTTACTGCAGTGGTCATACTGCATATATAAATGAATCAAACCAACACCTTGTATGTACACCTTAAACTTATGCAATGTCATATGTCAATCATAAAAAAAATGTATAGTCCAATCCAACTTGTGGCTATAGAAAAAAAAAATCCCATAGTATCAGCAGAAAACCTTAGGAAAATCTGTAAGAAGCAACTTAGCACCCTATTAGCAACTAAGAATTCAAGTTACTATTAGAAAACTCAATATATTGTTTACAATATTTATAAAGGAAATAAGCAATAGCTGTTTCAATAGATACACAAATAGTATTCAATATAATTCAATGCACATTCATGACTAATATGAAATCTTAGCAAACTAGCACCCTTCAGAAATCTAGTTACCCTGACAAAAAGTACTAACCAAGAGCTGACAGAAATACCAAGGTTAATGGTAAAACTGCTTATTTTCCCTCAAGATTAACTTGATCTAGTTCTATTTCTCTTTTTCCGTGTAACACATGGGGAATGAAAAAAGAGCTCACCTGAGTTATGTTCATTTTCTTTAGCTCTTGGGAGAGTGTAGTGAACTGGAGTTCAGCTGAAGGGACAGAAAGAAGACAGAGATCACAAGATTTGGCCCGCCTTACAGCTCCTAGATTCACCTACTCAAATATCACACTCTAGTTGGCATTCAGCCTCTCTATTAAACATACACCCTCTGGACTTTGAAAAGGCATAGGAAGGATCTTTATGCGACTCTGAAATGATCACTGGGCTTAAATCTTCAGCTTTTTACTGAATAAAAACATAAACTTTTCTCGAATGACAATAATGCATGTGTCCTGACTAACACAAAAGAGTAAAAACAGATTAGTTGAATTAAATTACACCAAAGGACACTATTCTTAAAGATTAACTTACAGAAAAATACTCAGTAAGCATTACTTACCTATTTTTCTCAGTGATATTATTTACTCCTGGTATAGACAATATCTCAGTGATATTATTTACTCCCGGTATAGACAATTCACAGAAAGCCTAGCAAAGAGATGGAATGCTTTAAGGCAGGATTTTTAATTGTTTGTTTCAGCTTTGATGCTCAAAAGGTCCTTTTTATAAGATGCTTTTGGTGACTTACTTGTGGGAGAGAGAAGAGCAATGTTTTCCTCCTGACTCTGTCACAAACAAACTGGATTACTCTGGACAAGTCACTGGACCTTTCAGGCCGAATGTCTTTAAAGCCTCCAAGATTCAGAAATTGTAGTCTTGGAAAAACTCTTTACGAATCATCATTCTGGAATTCTGTGAAGTCAGAATAATGTCAGTAGCGTCACATGTGATGGACATGTGTGACAGCAGCACAGCATCTGTAAAGAGTGGGGCTGTTTAGGGAGAGTGGAGACAGAATCTCCTCCCTCTGTCTACTTACCCCTTACCCCCAGACCTTGCTCTCACAAGCTCTCCAATGAAGCAGCCCTTCTTGAGCAGCCCACCCCTTGGTCACCCCAGCTTACCTCGTTCCTCTCAAGGCTGGCCCCAACCCCCACTGTTCACACAGTATGATGGCTTCTCAAGGTGGTGTCATCACCAAGATTAACTCATTCTCAGCCTTGCAAATCTAGGGTCTGCTTCTTTCTGGGCTTTTTTGCCTCTGCTCTGAAGGTCTGCAGAGAGGTCTAAAGTCAAAGGGGTGCTCTCTTCCTGGTAAGACTTCTGTTCACAGAGGCCCCCTTCTTCTTACAACGGTTTCTTTGTTTCGAGGGAACCAGGATGTAGACCTGAGAAACAAAACGGACTCTCAGAATTTATAATATCAGACTTAAGATAGCCTGACAGTGCAATGGGGCCAAGAACCTGTCTGACCTATGGAATCTGAAGAGACACTAGAATCCCATAATACATATGACATGTGGTAGGATTCTATCTATGTTCACATTCCCTTATATCCTTGGGTATTAGGGGACAGGTCACTTTGCTAAACGCCTAAAGGATGCAATGCTGGTTTTAGGCAGGTGTCATACCTAAACAAAGCCTGAGACTGTAACTACAGGGATATCTCATTTAATTGGACTTCACAGATATTGTGTTTTTTTACAAACTAAATGCAAGGCCCTCCACCAGAAAAACACTACCACTCACTTTACTGCGGTGATTTGGAACTAAACCAGCAATATCTCCAAGATATGTTTGTAAAGCACATTGGCCCTTCAATCAGAGGTCAAGACTGAGAACACGGTCCCCCAACTTGAGCCTCCGTGTTTGTTAAAGTGGGTGTGAGGTTACATTAAACTATCCAATGAAAAGAACAGAGCAAAGGGTCTTTTAAATGTAATAGCAGTTGTCACTTATTCAGTGCTTACCTGGCACTTGCCTAAACCCTCTACGAGTTATGACTTGGATCTAAGTTTCAAAATAACCATGAAACGGTCATTAAAATCCTCATTTTCAGATAACTGACTTTCATCAGGTTCCTTCTGTCGTCCGTGCCTACAGGTGACAGCTGAAATTTACAAATACCGAGTCTTTTTGGTTCCTGAACTTGGGCTCTCACCGCAGACCCACCGCCTGCGCTTTCTGGCACGCTCAGGATCAACATTATAAACGCGCTTTTCCTTCTGTAGCCGACACGGGATTTTCTCCGGTCTGGCTGCATTATGGGCCGGGCACAAGTTTCCTGCATATTCCAGCCGGCAGCGAGCACCTGCTCCTGACCGGATTCAGTCTGGCAAGCGCCCCGGGAGCCCGAGCGCTCGGAACCCTTCCTCATCCCCCGCCCCCACACACCCTTCCCGGCCTCCCCCGGGCCGAGGGCCCTCCCAGGCGCATACCAGCCTTGGGGGCGTCAGGGTGGGGGTGCCAAGGACTTCTCGCTCCCAACCCTAGGCACAAGCGCACTCCACCCAGCTAGTCGCCCCGCTCTTGCCCCAGATGCGCACCCTTTACTTTCCGAGCAGACCAGCAGGTTCCCAAACCGCTTCCCAGAAGTGCAGAGAAGTCGATTGAGGAGGCGGGGCTACAACTGCACTTGCGCAAAAGGAGCCCAGAATCCCCTTCCCAGAGTGCCGCGCGGTGAACGATTCAAGACTACATTTCCCAGTAGACCTCAGCGTCCTCTTTTGAAATCACGGTCGTATGGCCTTTTTGCATTTTGAAAGCTGGGGGACGATTTCCTTAGATAGCTCCTGCCCAGGTTCTTTCAGAGCCAGAAGAGGTTAAGATTTAAACTTGAACTCTCCCAGCAAATGGAAAGGGTGGTCCTCTATTGGCCCCAGACTGAAATAACTGCATTTATTTTTCATAAGTAATTTGGAGAAAATTGGGAAAATTTGCGTTTCGGTTGGATATGAAGTTATTAAGGGAGTTATTTAGAAAAAAAAAATAACCGTAAAAGCAGGCATGATGATCGAAGTAGTTAGGCTTTAAGTTATATAGTTGTAAAATTAAAATTTTATAATATTTCAACCTGGGACCTTCACTCTTCCTTTACAACCAATAGACCCACTAACCCCTGAGCCTCATCCTGGTGACCCCAGAGACCCACAAGGAGGCTTGTCAAACTACATTAAATCATAATAGACTTCACCAGATCACAAACGGAGAGAAAGTCGTCATACATATATTTATTCAACAAATATTTTTTAAAAACTTGTTGTGTAATAGATACCATTCTAGATGCTAGGATAGAAACATCACACGCACAAAAAATTGAAATTCCTAAACCCCAATGGAATTTCTGATTAGGGTTGTTTTGGCTGCCTATTAGGGTCCCTTCAAGAAATGGGTGTCAATTGTGAAAAAACAACGCAACACTTTGTAAAAGTGGAAATTCTCCAGTTTCAGGGAGGTGATATCTCCAGGCGCCAGTCCCCAGGGAGAAGCGCAACATTCCAAGGTGCAGATGATAAAACTGTCTACTAGGCCCTGTTTGATCTGAGAGTTCCTTGGAAGTGCAACATTTATCTTTGTACAAAATGTTAACGGCTAACTTCTGCTTCTTGTAATCTGCTTATTCAAGGATGTAGTAGGAGGCTTTCAAGCTGCCTCCTCTGGAAGCTCGGGGCTGATCTCCTCTAACTCTGCGTGGTAGAGAGTCAGTCGCCGGCCGGCTAATAAAGGCTCATAATTAATCTCAATTGGCTCCGTGGGTCTCAGAATCATTCGCGCCATAACAACTTGAGGGGAGCCTAATAAATGGGTCTTTAAAAATAGGGGTAGTATTCCTGAAGCATCCTATAACTATGGATGTGATAATGGAGGAAATAAGCATTGCTAAGAGAGTCATTTTATAAAAATAGAATTAGGAAGCAATTAAGGAAGTTTGCTATTAAGCCAACTAAACTTAAAACAAATGAGAGGAAGAAAATAATAAAGGTCGGGACAGATGTCAATGACATACAAAACAGAAAAATTAATAAAACCGGAAATGGGCTCTTCGACAAAATTGACAATCCTTTAGCTAGAGTTCCTAAGAAAATGATAGAATTTCTCAAAAACATAAATAAATAAGGGCCATCATTACCATATATATAGAAATTAAAGGATTATAAGACAATATTATGAACAACTATATGCCACAAACTAGATTATTTATAAGATATAGACAAATTCTAAGATCCAAGTTCCAAAGCTGACTCAAAAACAAGTAGAAAATCTCAACAGATTTATAACAAGTAAGAAAATTAAATTAGTAATTAAAACACTTTCAGGAATGAAGTCTAAATTCCAATGACTCAACTGGTAAATTTCATCAAATATTAAATGAAGAAATAATCCCAATCACTTACAATCTCTTTCAGAACATATAGACAGAAAGAACATGTCCCACATCATTTAGGCCAGTGTTCTTTGAAATAATGGCAAATAAAGACATCGTATGCAAAGACCAACATCCCTCATGAATATTGGTGAAAAAATCCTTAACGATACAGGCATACCTTAGAGATATTGTGGGTTGAGATCCAGACCACTACAATAAAGCAAATGTCACAATAAAGTAAGTCACATAAATTTGTTGGTTTCTCAGTACACATAAAAGGTGATATTTATACTATACTGTAGTCTATAAATATGCAATAGCATTATGTCTAAAAATGTATATACCTTAATTAAAAAATGCTTTATTGCTAAAAAATGCTAACCATCATCTGAGTCTTCGGTGAGTTGTAATCTTTTTGCTGGTGGAGAGTCTTCCCTCCATGTTGATGGCTGCTGATTAATCAAAGTGATGGTTGTTGAAGGTTGGGTTGGCTATGGCAATTTCTTAAAATAAGACAGCAATAAAGTTTGCTGTACCGATTGACTCTTCTTTCATGGACAATTTCTCTGTAGCATCGGTGCTGTTTGATAGCATTTTACCCACACAAGAACTTCTTTTAAAATTGGAGTCAATCCTCTCAAACTCTGCCATTGCTTTATCAACTAAATTTATGTAATATTCTAAATCCTTTGTTGTCATTTCAACACTCTTCACAGCATCTTCACCAGGAGTAGATTCAATCTGAAAAAAACAAAACAAAACAAAACATTCTTTGCTCATCTATAAGAAGGAACTTCTCATCTGTTAAAGCTTGATTAGAGCAACTCAATAACATCTTCGTGCTCCATTTCTAAATTTAGTTCTCTTGCTATTTCCACCACATCTGTAGTTACTCCCTCCACTGAAGTCTTAAACCCCTCAAAGTAGTCCACGAGAGTTGGATCTATCTTCTTTTAAACTCCTATTAACGTTGATATTTTGACTTCTTCCTATGAATCATGAATGTTCTTAATGGTATCTAGGATAGAGAGAATCCTTTCCAGAAGGTTTTCAATTAGCTTTGCCCAGATCCATTAGGGGAATCACTATCTATGGCAACTATAACCTATGAAATACATTTCTTAAATAATAAGACTTGAAAATCACAATTACTCTTTAATCCATGGGCTGTAGAATAAATGTTGTATTAGCAGTCATAAAAACAACATTAATCTCATCGTACATCTCCATCAGAGCTCTTGGGTGACCAGGTGCATTGTCAATGAGCAGTAATATTTTCAAAGGAATCTTTTTTTCTGAGTAGTAGTTCTCAACAGTGGGCTTAAATTATTTAGTTAATCATGTTGTAAACAGATGTGCTGTCATCCAGGCTTTGTTGTTTAAATTTACAGAGCACAGGCAGAGTAGATGAAGCATAATTATTAAGGGCTCTAGAATTTTTGGAATGATAAATGAGCACTGGCTTCAACTCAGTCACCAGCTCCTTAGCCCCTAACAAGAAATTCAACTTGTCTTTTGAGGCTTTAAAGCAAGGCATTTCTCTTCTTTAGTTATGAAAGTCCTAGATGGCATCTTCTTCCAATATCAGGTTGTTTCATCTGCATTGTGTAGAGAGCCAGATTTGAGCCATGCTTGACTGTGTTGCAATCTGCCAAAGGCAGAGAAGCAAACAAAGAACAGAGGGCTGCTTGTGATTTAGCACAGATAACCGGGTACAGACAGGCCTTCAGGAGATTATTGTTGCCAGCAAGTTTTGAGTCCTGAGAAGAAGACTCCCACCTCCTCCTTGACCTTTAGGTGTATATAATAAATGCACTGAGCTTGTCTCAAAGTCACTGTATCTCCTTCAGAGTGTAGTGTTCTACCTGGCCTCAATTTTTCCTATAATATGTCTCTGTGATTTTCTTAATCCTCCGTCACCCTCCCTCAGGTTAACCCTCTAGTCGTGCAGGTCGCAGCAACATTGAAAATCTGTTTTTTAGTATATCATTAATTATTTTAGCCAGATCTTCTGGATAACTTGCTGCAGCTTTACATCAGCATTTGCTGCTTCACTTTACAATTTTATGTTATGGAGACTGTTTTTTTCATTAAACCTCATGAACCAACCTCTGATAGTTTCAAACTTTTCTTCTGCAGCTTGCTCATCTCTCAGCCTTCAAAGCATTGAGTTAGGGACTTGCTCTGGATTAAGTTTTGGTTTAAGAGAATGTTGTGGGTGATTTGATCTTCTCCAGACCACTAAAACTTTCTGCATTTCAGCAATAAGGCTGTTTCACTTTCTTATCATTGGCGTGTTCACTGTAGTAAAACTTTTAATTTCTTTCAAGAAGTTTTCCTTTGCATTTACAACTTGGCTAACTTTTTGGCACAAGAGGCTCAGTTTTCAGCCTGTCTTGGCTTTTGGTGTGCCTTCCTCACTAAGCTTAATCATTGCTAACTTTTGATTCAAAGTGGAAGGCATGTGACTCCTTTCATTCGAATATTTAGAAGTCATCGTAGTGCTAATAATTGGACTAATTTCAATATTGTCAAGTCTCAGGGAATAGGGAAGTATGAGGAGAGGGAAGAAATGAGGAAATGGCTTGCCAGTGGAGCAGTCAAAACACACTCAACATTTATTGATTAAGTTCACTATCTTATATGGATGTGGTGTGTGGATTCCCAAAACAATTACAATACTTGTAGTAACATCAAAGATCACTGATCACAGATCATCAAAATAAACATAATAATAATGAAAAAGTTTGAAATAATGCAAGAATTATCAAAATGTGATACAGAGACGAAGTGATCAAATGCTGTTGGGAAAATGGTTCTGACGAATTTGCTTGGCACGAAGTTGCCATAGACCTTTAATTTTTAAGAAGCAAAACGAAACATGATATCTGTGAAGCATAATAAAGCACAGTGCACTAAAATGAAGTATGCCTGTATGTTATTAGTAAGTTAGAGTGACATTACCAAGATGGCAAATAGGAGACCCCGTTTCCATTCCACTACAAAGATTAACAAGCAGACTGTTATTAATGAACAAGAAGAGCTCTGGGAGAACTTTCAAATCCACTTGAAAAAAATTCAGCAACACAATGTAACAAAAAACCTTGAGAATAACTGCACAAAAAGGGGAGGAAGAATGGTTTCCATTTGTCTGCATTACCCCATCCCCCAAGTTGGCATTGCCCAGCACCAAGAGGAAGCTCCCCAGCTGGAAAAAGTTCCTCTCTCTGGGATAAGAGGAATGGAGTGAGCAAACAGTTTTCCCAGAGACAGCTTGGCATGAGAAAGAAAAGCAAGAGCTAACAATACCATCCATGCAGCTGGAGTGACAGCAGATCTCAGTAACCTGCTCTGTAGTGACAACAACAGCTTTTGTCACTAAAGAACCCATGGCCACCACAGTTACTGTGACCCTCTGCATTTTCACTAGTGTTTGCTCTACAAGTATTCATGTTTGCCAGCCACCTGAGTCACTCCCCATTCCCCACTCCCTCACTCTCTCCACTTCCACCAAAGCCCAGGACCTGCGCCAGCAGTTGGCCCAAGCCTCTGTGGCTGTGCAAGTGCAAGAAACTGGTCTAGACTCTTGTGTTTGACACCCACTACTGTGCATGTGCTTTGAGCTAGCCTCTTTAGTTGTGAAATTTCATTCTGCCAGCCTGACACTCATCACTGGTCTCCATTGCTTTGTGTATATGCATGGCAAAGTCTTATAGCTAAGGCACTATAGCTGTTTGTAGGCTTGGAGTCAGCCACATCTTCTATTACTCTCCTGCACCAGTGAGCTCTCCTACAACTGAACCCTACAGATGCTGACCTGCATACTTCCAGCCTGGCTCTCATGACAAGCCTCCATGCCTGTGCACGTGATCTGCACTTAGTACTTTACACCACTAGACTGGGGTTACAGCATGCTCCAGCATGACTCAACCCACAGGAAAAGGTCTTTCCTTGCCAAAGTCAATTCATAAAGTCTGGAAAAGGTGACTACTTCTTCAAATATGCTGACACTTATGCAAAATTATGAGAATCATAAAGAATCAGGGAAACATGATTCCACCAAAGGAACAAAGTAAATTTCTAGTAATTGATCTCAAAAACTGAAGATACAGGAATTGCTCAACAAGGAATTAGAAATAGGTGTTCTAAAGATGATTAGAGAGCTCCAAGTGAACACGGATAAATCATTTGACAATTTCAGAAAACAAAATAAAAACAAAATGAGAAATTCAACAAAGAGATAGGCAATACAAAAAAGAACCAATAGAAATTTTGAGCTGAAAAATACAATGAATAAACTGAAGAATTAATTGGAGAGCTTTGACAGCAGACTATAACACGCAAAAGAAATAAGCAGTGAGCTTTAGAACAGAAAATTTGAAATTATCCAGTCAGAGGAACAAAAAGGAAAAAGAATGAAAAGGAATGAAGAAAGCCTACAAAACTTATGAGGTACCACTAAAATCTATGTATCAATGAGTCTCAGAAAGAGAAGAAAGGGGAAAAGGAGTAGAAAGCTTATTTAAAGAAATAATGGCTGAGAATGTCCCAAACCCAAGACAGAGCTCAAAAAACAAAACAAAACAAAAAACAAACAAACAAAAACAAAACAAACAAAAACTCCCCTAATGTTACACCTCAAGAAAAAAGAAAGAGAACATACTAAGTCTCAAATAACCAGAAAGAAGGAGATAGCAAAGATCCAAGAAGAAATAAATGAAATTGAGAATAGAAAAGTAATAAAAAATATCAATAAAACTAAGAGTTGGTTTTGGAAAGATAAATTTTACTCTTAGCATTGCTTTCACTGCATCTTATAAGTTTTGGTTTATTGCTTTTTTCATTTTCATTTCTCTCAAGATATTCTGTAATTTCGTTTGTGATTTCTTCTATGACACACTGGTTCTTTAAGAATGTGTTATTTAATTTCCATATTGTGAATTTTACAATTTTCTTTTTTTTTTCTATTTTTATTCATGATCAGAAAAGCTTTCTTGCATGATTTCAGTCTTGAAATTTATTAAGACTTGTTTTGTGGTCTAACATATAGTCTCTCTTGGAAGAAGATCCATACGCATTTGAGGAAATTGTGTACTCTGCTGTTGTTTAGTAGTGTGTTCTGTATATAGTTGTTAAATCTAATTAAGTTATATGTTGTTCAGATCATCTACATCCTTGCTAATCTTCTGACTAGTTGTTCTATCCATTATTGATAGCGAGGTATTGAAATCTCCAACTATTATCATAGACTTATCTATTTCTTCTTTCAATCCTGTCAATATATGAAGTCAATGTGCTTCATATATTTTGGAGATCTGATGTTCAGTATACATGTGATTATAATTTTTATATGTTTTTGTGAATTGTCCCTTTTATCAATAATATAATGTCCTTCTTCATCTCTTATAACAGTTTCTGATTTGAAGTCTACTTTGTCTGCTATTAATATAGCCAGCCCAGCTATCTTTCAGTTACTATTTGCATGTAATATCTTTGTCCATCCTATCATTTCAACATATTTATGTCCTTAGATCTCAATAAGTCTTTTGTAAACAGCACATAGTTGGATCACTTTAAAATTAATTCTGCTAATCGTTACCATTTCATTGGAGAGTTTAATCCACTACATTGAAAGTAATTATTGATTAGCAAGGACTTACCTCTGTTAGTTTGCTATTAGTTTTTTGGATAGGTTATAGCTTTCCCCCCTCATTTCTTTCATTGCTTCCTTCATTTGTGGGTAGTTGATTTCTGTAGTGATACATTTTGACTTCCTTTTCATTGTACACTTATAGGTATTTTTATTGTGGTTTCCATTGGTATTACATATAATATCCTAAAGTTGTAGCAATCTAATTCAAATTGATACCAAATAAATGTCAATCACATACAAAAATGGTACTCCCCAAAAGCTCCATCCATCTCCTTTATGTTATTGGAATCATAAAATTACACCTTTATACGTTATGTGTATGTGTACGGTAACATAAACTTATAATTGTTTTTATACAATTGTCTTTTAAAACCTGATAGAATAAAAAAAATTACAAACCAAAATTACAATATTAGCTTTTATATTTGCTCACATGCGTACTGAAGATTTTTATTTCTTCATATGGCTCCTGGTTACTAGCTAGCATTCTTTCATTTCAACCTGAAGGATTTCCTTTAGCATTTGTTGTAGAGCACATGTAATGGTAATGAACTCTCGCAGCTTTTATCAAAGGAATGTCTTAATTTCTTCCTTATTTTTTTAGTGAATGATTTGTTGGGTATAGAATTCTAGGTTGATCTTATTTTTTATTTTAGTACTTTTAAAATATAATCCCACTGTCTTCTGGTTTTCAAGGTTTCTGATTAGAAATCACTTGATAATTTCACTGAGGATTGCTTATATGTAACTGTAGTACAAATGCCTGACATGAAGCTTTTTTAAAAAATTGTAATATAAATGTCTGGCATTAAGCTTTGATTGTCAAGGCATCCATTTCAAAGACATCCATCTTGAACAAACATATTGTCAGGTGTATGACATAGCTACTAGCTAAATAATTAGGTAAAGACGCAAGAATCTCCTACTACAGAGTTTCTCTTTTAGAAATCCCTGGGTCACCTGGATAATCGATAACTTGAATGACTCTGCTTTTCCCTTCCTGTGCCCTAATAACCGCTCTTACATTTTACATTTGCCAATAAAGAATAAATCTCTGAAACTGCTTCTCTCTTGCTGCTTTGAAGATTCCCTTTGTCTCTGATAGTGTGATTATAATACATTTCAGGCTGAGTTTCTTTGAGTTTATTCAACTTGGAGTTTTTTCACTTTTTTTGGATTTGTAGGTTCCTGAATTTCAGTAAATTTGGGACATTTTCAGCCATTATTTCTTAAAATAATCTTTCTGCTCATTTCTTTTCATCTTCTGTGACTACCATAAGTTTATGATTGTTCATTTGATGGTGTCCCATAGGTCCTTTAGGCTATATTCACTTTTCTTCATTCTTTTTCTTTTCTTTTCCTGAGAATCAATTATTTCAATCAGCCTATTTACAGAATCATGGGTTCTTTGTCCTGCCTGCTCACATTTGCTGTTGACTCCTTCCTGTGAAATTTTCATTTTGGTTATAGTACTTTATAGCTCCAAAATTTCTATTTGGTTCCTTTTAATAATTTCTTTTTGTTGATTCTCATTTTTCCTACATAATTTTCCTGATTTCCTTTACTTAGTTGTTTGTCCATACTTTCCTTTAGCTCTTTGAGTATATTTAAGACAGTTGTTTTAAGGTCTTTGTCTAGTAAGTCTGATGTCTGGGCTTCCTCAGGGACTGTTTCTGTCAATTTATTTTGTTCCTTTGGAGAGGCCATGTTTCCCTGTTTGTTTGTATGCATTATAATTTTTTTTCGAAAACTGTTCATTTGACTATTATAACATGGTAACTTTGGAATTCAGATTCTCCTCATTCCTTGGGGTTTGTTGTTTATTTTTTGATTGTTGAAGACTGTAGTTCTCCATTTGTTTTGAGACTTTTCCACTTACTTTTGCAAAAACTATTCTTTACCATGTGTGATCTCTGTTCCTTCAGTTCACGTTTAGCTAATGTTTTAACAGAGATTTCCTTGATTGCCAAGAGCTTTCTTAGGCTTTGCAAATCTGCTTTGTGCTGCAGCAGTCCTTCGACACTTAGCTAAGCCTGCTCTGAGGCTCAATCCAAGGTGAAAGTTTAAGGTCTTCTGAGGTCTTTCTGAGCATGCATCTTGCCTGGTCATGCATGTATCTTTCTAAATTCCCTTGTATACATGGCTACATTTTAAAGTCCTAAATTCTCAAATAATCTCACCCCACCTTCTCCAGATCCTAAATGGCTTATTATGTTTCCACTTGTAATCTTTTGACCAGACATCTGTGCGTCTTGTAGCTATTAATAGCAGTGCCCACCACTTTTCTGCCTTAGTTCTGAGTTGTATGAAATAGACAGTGCCTTGTATTCTACGTTAAACAGATATGCACAATAACTTGCAAATAAGGTCTGCTTTGCTCCCTGGGAACTGGACTGCTGTTGCCTTAATGCCAAACCACCATCATGCCCCAAAGGGGTTTGGGAAGGAATAAGTAAAAATATCACAAAGCTTTCCTATTAATTTGAAGAGGTTCATAGCAATCAAGCTATGAACCTCTGACAGTTTTCACAGCTATGACAAAGTTGGTTCAGACAGTTTCTTTTTTTTTTTTTAACCTCGATATTTCTGTAGGAAAACAAGGGCTTTCCCACAATTTTTCTCATATATATGAATAAAATTTTAAAGCTTTTTCAATGATCGGATTTTAGTTTTGAACATATTTACAATTTCTAGTTTTATTGAACTATCATATTTGTATTCTGGAATTTATTAAAGGTTTTTTTTGTTGTTGTTCTAATGTATTCTTATGTTTTTAAATATACTGTTGGCATTGGTTTATTCTTTATTTCCAGAGTACATAGTTTGAAAGACGTATCTAGATATTTATTAGATTCACTGTATAAAATATTCCGTGTACATATTTTGGAACAGAGTTTCTCAAATTTATCACTGCTAACATTTTGGACCAGAGAATTCTTGCTTGTGTGTGTGTGTGTATTGGGGTGGTGGCAGTGGTAGTAGCGTCCTGTGCATTATAGGAAGTTTAGCAGCATCACTAGCTTCTAAATGAAATAGGCGTAATATTTCTCCCTTAGCTGTGACAGCCATAAATGTCTCCAGACATTGCTAAATGTCCCATGGTGGGCAAAAATCACCTTCTGGAGGTGATTTTGAAAACCACTGTCTGGAGTATGGATTGGTAAACACTTTTTTGAAAAGGTCACATAATAAATATTGTGGGCTTTGCCATATGATTCCTGTCACCAGTCAACTATGCCTTTCTAGTATGAAGGCAGTGGTTGACAATACATAAAAGAACTGGAATAGCTGAGTTCCAAAAAACTTAATTCACAAAAACCTGGGTCAGGTTGGATTTGGCTCAGGGATCTAGTTTGCCAGCCCTTGTTCTAGAACTTCAGTTGTTCTCCATTATATTTGGTATAAAACCAGAGGGGTATATTAAGGCCTACTATATCTAATTTGTTTCTCTTTCTCCTTATATCTTACAATTGTTGCTTTATGGTTCCTGGTAGCTTATTTAATGCACAGATATTCAAAACTTTCATTGCTTTTTTAAAGACCATCTTTAAAAAATATCATTCAAGTGCCCTTTTTTCTGATTTAATGTTATTTTGCCTAAATTCTAACTTTAGCAGCTAGGTAAATGAATCCTGAATTATTTGTATATTTATTAGCTTACTGATTTACTGTTTTATATTTCAAACTTTGCATTATTTTTAAGGTATATCTCTTTGTTACAATCTTATAGCATTTCTTTTAATAGGTAACTTTAACTCCTTTATATTAGTTGATGTGGTAGATATGGTTGTTAGACATGTTGAGTTACGTTGTAAAAGTAAAAAGGCCTTTTCGGTAATAGTTCTGTTTTCATTGCTGTTAAATTTTCTTCTAATAATTAGGAAAGTTGTGTTTTTGCTCTACTAGGTACTTTTATCATTACAAACTTGTGTATTTTGTTAATATTCTATTTACTTAGACTATCTAGAAATTCCATATTACAGAACCAATGATGAAATTAATGTTTTTTCTCTCTCTAATCATACTTTAATCTTTCATTTTAGTACCTTTTCTAATATTTCTTAGTTTTTATTATTTTACCATTAAATAAACTTCTGTAAGTTGATTTGTCAGTTGTAAATGATATACTTGGGCTTCCAGCTCTTGAAGATCAGAATACCAATATGATTACACTTCACTGGTTATGTTAAACCACCATCACCTTCCACACTGTATTGGATCTATTCTTTGTAAACTTCCAAAGATAAAGGCCTTTACAAATTCCCACCTCTAAATGACCAGTTTGGATTTAATTTTCCCTGGATACCATCTCCTAGTACTCAGTAAATCACCTGAGTAGCTCCTGTTGAGAAATTCTTCCTCTAATAATCACAAATCTTCTCCTTCCTCCAACTCGAAGGACACATCTGATTTTCTAAAGTTATACTCTGTAAGTGGAAATAATTTAAGATTTGGATCAGCTGCATCAGATTTAATACTTTTGAATGTAAAGAAAGTTATAGCTTCAGGAGCTGCACATTAAAGATGCTCATGTGACCTTTTCGAAATGACAAAAGGAATGAATCTTCTTAAATCCCTGAACCTTATGGACAAAATAATATTAAACTCTAAAAATAGTCCACATGTGTTGGGTTTTATAAAAAAGACTGTATGGAGACTTTCACTTTATCTTTTCATGTCAAATAAGTAGAAAACCATATAAAATTGGATAACAGTCAGTACAGGACAGAAATTCTTAAGAAAAAGAAAACAAATTAGATGAGGCCTATTATTATCATAATCGGGAAAATTTCTAGGCCGCAGTACAGCAAGGGGAAAGTAAGGAAAGCCTGACAGTTTCAATAAGATGAGGAGACAGAGTTAGGGGTTTAAAAATGATAAGGCAACTAGAATTTGCAGGACAAAATACTAGAGAAAAAAGATCCATAGTAAGGGAAAACTGTGATGATCTGCATAAAAGTCTCCTTGAGTCTTTGGCTGAATATGGATTTGTGTGTGAATGTAAGGCAACTACCTGAGTTTGGGGAAAGAAACACTGGGAAGGAGTAGGGTGAAAAATAACCAAAGCACACACAGAGATGGGAAATTTGTCACCCACCCGCCAGAGTAGAAAGTTCTCTTAATTCATGGAGGATTCAATATAATAACCTGAAACAATCTGCCTTAGTATAGGAGCAATATTAGCTCTAGAGTATAAGGCAATCTGAATCCATCAGAACAAAGATTAAAAGCAGACCTTAAAAGGATCAAACTAATTTCAAATAACTTTATTCCAATGAAGGCCAAAAATATTTTAAAATACCAAAAAATACAGTGTGCAACGATGTATATCCACAATATCTAGCATCTAGTAAAAAATTACGAAGCATGCAAAGAAGACACATATGACATTTAGCCTGGAGGAGAGTCAATCAATAGAAACAGTAAAGGATATGACACATATGATAAAAGAAACAGTCAAGAATAAGAGAACAAACACTATTTTATTTTTGATGGAATCATATGGTAAAGCCCACTTATCCACTGAGATAAGGTGGCTGTAGTTCTCCAGGATCACATCTCTGTGCAGGGTCCTCTGAGCAGAGCCCAGGTGTTTCTGCTCCTCCTGGGTGAACTCCATAGTCACATCTTTGAATAACCCTGCTATCTATAACAGCACATTTAGGGTTTAGAAATGCGACATGTAAAATACCTTTAAACACTCTTAATGTTTACTTTTGAGAGTTTAAAACAAAATATTATAAAAAATAAATAAAATTATAAAATATTATTGCCCTTTGTTTTATACTTGGGGGGTATCACAAAATCAGTCTGAATATTATTCTTATGCCCTAATTCATTTGTATATCTTTCTAAAATATGTTCATTTACTGTCAGTTAATATGCCTCTATAATGCTTGGTACCTTTTTAAAGACAAAGTCATTATACATAGACTTCTTGTAATCATTTCCTATACACCAGTGACTTATCTTGAGTACTTTCTAGGGTACACACACCCTCATTCAAAGTTCTCTGATGGGGTAATGGGGAATCAACAAAGAGATATATGTAAGCACTGGAGGTAATACTAAGAACAGATGTGTATTTAAGAAGCACATATTAATCCTCAACTGATTTCCAACAGAAAAATGACATTTCAATGAAGAACGTATATACTTTTCAACAAATTGTGTTATAACTTTCAAATGTACATAAGGAAAATAAAAAGGTGAAATGCTTATGACCATGTTAGGCGATAATTTCTTAAGACAAAAAAAGTATAATTCATTGTTATTACTGAATTGTATCCCCCAAATTCATACTTTGAAGCTCTAACCTCCAACATGACTATATTTAGAAATAGGACCTTTAAGGAGGTCATTAAAGTTAAATAAGGTCAATAGGGCTGGTATTTTTATAAGAGGAAGAGACCCTAGAAATCTGAAGGCTCAAATATGAAGGCTCAAATAAAAAAACATTATTAAATGCTAGTGGAGGTGTGAAGCAACTAGAACCCTCACACATTGCTGATGGGAATACAAAATGACATAGCCACTTTGACATAGTCTGACAGATCCTTATGAGTTTAAACACACACTTATTTTGAGACCCAGCAATTCCACTCGCTCCTTAGTATTAATTCAAAAGAATGAAGACAGATGTCCACACAAAGAAACCTGTATATGAATGTTTGTGTTTGGAAATTATCCAAATACACATCAACTGGTGAATGGAGAAATAAACGGTGAATAGCTATACAATAGGTCACTACTTACCAGTAAAAATAAGTGAATTACAGAAACATGCAACAGCATAGACTGTGGCAGAGTGCATGGCACTGTCTTAGATTCTGTCAAAAACAGATGGCCCTGGACAATTTACTGACACTCTCAGGTCCAACTTCTTTAAAGTTTTAAATGAATCAGAAATGGATGATAACATGTGGTGGTAGATACATATGAGAGCAGCACAGCATCTGTGAAGAAAGAGTGGGGCTGTTTAGGGAGAGTGGAGACAGAATTTCCTCCTTTTGCCTCTTTACCCTCAGAGTTTGCCCTCACTACCTGTCCCACAAAGTGGCCTTTCCTGGGCAGCCTGACCCTGGGCCAACCCACCTCACTTCACTCTTCTTCACGCTGGCCCAAACTGCCCACTGTCACACAGTGTGGTGGCTTCTGAATGTGCTGGTGTCTTCATCAAATTTGGCTCTTTCTGGGCAGGAGAATCAAGAACTGCTTCTGGCTGTGCAGACCGGCTTTTCTGCTTCTGCTGTGAAGCTCCAAAGAGAGATCTAGGTTCAGGGGGGTGTTCTCTTCCAGGTCAGATTCCTGTTACCAGAGGCCCCCTGCTTCCTACTTCACAAGAGCTGCTTTGCTCTCAAATGAATTTCCCAGGAGCTGAGATCTAGATCTGGGCAATTAATTTCAAGGCCAAAGAGGTGACTCCTTTGAAATTCACAATACAGTTGACTCTTGAACAACCTGGGTTTGATTTGTGTGGGTCCACATATATGTCAATTTATTTCAATAAATACAATTGACCCTCTGTATCCTTGGGTTTCACATGACTGGATTCAACCAACCACAGATCAAAACAACATTTTCGATCCCAGGTTAGTAATCTGTGGATGTGGAGGGCTGTTTGCATTGTTCTGCACCATTTTATGTAACAGTCTTGGATTTTGGTATCTGTAGGGGTCCTAGAATCAGACTCTGGTAAATGCCAAGGTATAACTGTAGTTAAGTTTTGGGGGACTCAAAAGTTATACATGGATTTTTGACTACACCAGGATTGGCATCCCTAACTTCTATTGCTCAAAGTTTAACTGTAATCTCAGATTGAATATACAACTTGCCAGTGCATGGGGGACTAGTTCGTGACTGACTCAAGGGATCTGAAGAGATACCAGCACTTCCAGAATACATGTAACACTTGGTAGGATTCCATCTACAACCACTTCCCATTCTCTGCTCTAAATAAAATCCAACTGTGGGTTTCTATAGAAAGTGGCATTTTGGGCTTTCCCTCTTTTTGTAAAGCGATTTCTGTCTAGTTTATTGTCTAGTTAACTTTAGTGACCCTTTAAAAGTTGGCATTGTAAATAAAACAACTTGCAAAAGTTTTCTGGGGGGGCGGGGAAGCCTGAGATGCTTGTTTTAAACAGGTGTGAGATATTTAGACAAAGCCTGAGATTGGAAGCAAAGAACACCTACCTTTGAATCTGAACTTCCTCACAGCTAGCTTCTGCCTGAGCACATCACTACACCAACCTGAGCTTCGGTTATTTTTAATGCAGATGATTATTCCGACCTCACAGAGTGGTTGTGAGGCTTACATAAGCCATCCAATGAAAAGAACAAAGTGTCTTGGAAATATAATAGCAGTTGTCACTTATTCAGGGCTTAGTACCCTGCAGTAGCCTATATGATTTACAAGTGATGTGTTAATCTAAGTTTCAAAATAACGTCATGAAGCAGTCATTATCAATATCCTTGTTGTCACATGAGAAACTTGAGTCTTACCTAGGTTCCCTTTGTCGCCTCTGCTTACAGGTGAAATCCCAGAGCTGGAATTTACTCTGGTCTTTCTGGTTCCAGAACTCGTGCTCCACCACAGACCTACCGCCTGCGCTTTCTGGCACGCTCGCCAACTGCGCTAAAAACACGCTTTCCCCGCGGTGCCACTGACCTGGGATATTCTCAGGTGAGGCTGCACATGGGATCGGAGCCCGACACTGGGGATTAAGGTTGGGTGGACCCCGGGACTTCTTTCTCCCGCACTCTGGGTCACAGGCTCACTTCTCTCAGGAAGTTCCCAGGCTTCGCGGGGTCCCCGGACCCTACATTCCATCTCAGGTGCTACAACGAAGGTCACAGTATTAGAGAGTGTAGTACAGAAGCAGAAATGTAGTACAGGGTCTGCACATGCGCAGGTGTAGCCCAGACCCTTACCAGGTGGCTGCATTGTGAACCAGCCAGATTCAAGACTACATTCCCCACAAACCATCGCGCATTGACGTTACTTTTCGGCGTTTCTTGTTTATTATACGATTGGAAGATGATCTCGGTGGTCTCTTCTGCGCAAGTTAAATTTGAAATTTATCGCCAAGTACAATGGGCAAATCGATAGGTGCCAAAGACATTAGGAACAAGTTGGGAAACTTGAATGTGGACTGGCAATTAGGAATATTAGTTAACATTCCAGTCAGTCAATTGTTAAGTGGAATTATATCGGAAAATGTATTGATTTTAGAAAGGCATGCAGAGTGACACATTTAGCACGGAAATTATCTTTGTTAATTCACTTTACAAAATTTCAGCAAAAACTAACAAAGCAAATATGGCAAAAGGTTAAGGTTTCTTAGATGGAGGGCATGACTATGGGTGGATGCTCATTTTATCATTTTCTACTTTTCTATGTTTTTCAAATTTTTGTAATACAAAGAAAAATAGGGATTCACTCTTCAGCAATGTGCCTTTTAAACTCAAAAATTCCCAGAGAAATCAAGGTACAAATATCTCTTGGGACTAAGGCGGTGAAATGTAAATAAGACACTTGAACATGGAACACAAGAGTACTCTAAGAAAGTATCTGTGACCAACAGTTTATCTCAGGAAAGGG
>NW_011889418.1:107573-139356 GCF_000151845.1 Pteropus vampyrus | reverse complement strand
GAAAGTTACTCTGATGTAAAAGCATACTTTTCTCCAAATCTCTAGGAACCTAAGCTATACATATTGTCTTCAAATCTATGAACATGTCATGTCTCTCCATTAATTTATGTCTTCTTTGACTTATTAATCAGCATTTTTTATTTATTTTTTGTTGTACAGATCCTATACATGTTTTGTTAGATTTATTTTAACTTTTTTTGGAGGAATTGTAGATAGTATTATGTTTTTTATTTCAGTTTCCAATGTTATTTGCTAATATATAGAAATACGATGATGTTTGTGTGTTGACCTTGTCATCTATGGTCTTGCTAAACTCTCTTAATAGTTTTAGGAATTTTTTGGTAGATACCTTGGGATTTTCTATGTAGACAATCATGCAATCTGCAAATAAGGATATATTTATTTCTTCCTTTCCAATTAGCATGACTTTTTTTTCTCTTTTCTTTTCTTTCATTATTGAAAGAGCCAGGACTTCCATACTGTGTAAATTGTTTTGGGGAAAGTGGATACACTTAGTTTCGTCTTAATTTTAGGGGGAAAGCATTAAGACTTAGCCATTAAGTGTGATGTTAGCTTTAGTAATTTTGTAGTTCTCCATTAGATTGAGGAAATTCCTTTTTATTTCTAGTTTGCTGAGGGTTGTCATTATGAATGGATGTTGGATTTGGTCAAATGTTTTTTCTGCATCAATTGATGTGTTGGTGTGGGTTTTTCTTCTGTAGCCTGTCAAAACTGCAGATTACATTGGTCGATTTTCAACTATTGAACCAGTCTTGCATTTGTGTAATAAACCATGCCTGGTTGTAGTGTAGCTTTCTTTTTATAATTTATGGATATGATTTATGTATATTTTGATGAGAACATTTGTGTCTATATTCATAAGGAAAATTGGTCTGTAGTTTCTTCCTTGTACTGTCTTTGACTTTGATATTGTACTTATAAAATGAATTGACAATTATTCCCTCCACTTTTGTTTTCTGGAAGAGTTTGTAGGAAACTAGTGTTATTTTAACCCCCCTCCCCCAGCTTTATTGAAGTATAATTGACAAATAAAATTTGTATATATTTAAGTGTACAGCTAGATGTTTTGATATACATATATATTGTAAAATAATCACCACAATTAAACTAATTAACATATCCGTCATCTCATCATTTCTTTTTACTTCCTTCTTTCTTGCTTTGTTTTTAATAGTGAGAGCACTTAAGATCTACTCTCATAGATAATTTCAAGTAACAATACAGTATTGTTAACTGTAGTCATATTGTTGTATATTAGATCTCCAGATCATCTTCGTTTTGCATTACTGAAACTTTGTACCCCTTGACCAGCATCTCTATTCCCCCTCCTCCTAGCCCCTTGAGATCACAATTCTATTCTCTACTTCCATGAGTTTGACTAGATTCCACACATTATTTCATTTTAAATGTTTGGAAGTTTCACCAGTGAAAACAATTGCATCTGGAGATTTCCTTTTTTGGCAAGTTTTTAACTACATATTAAATTTATTTAATATAAGACTACTTAAATGATTTATTTCATCTTAGATGAATTTTGTTTGTGGTTTTCAAAGAATTGAACTATTTTGTCTAAGTTGTTAAATTTTGATGTATAGAATTTTTTGCATTATTCTTTTATTATCCTTTTTATGTTTCTGGGTTCTGTAGTTAGACTTCCTCTTTCAGCCTTCATATTAATAATTTGTATCTTCCGTTTATCTTTGTTAGTCCTGCCAGAAGTTTACTAATTTTGTTTTTCTTTTAAAAAAACTAAAACCTTTGGTTTGACTTTTCTCTTTTGTTTTCATATTTTCAATTATATTGATTCTTTACCATTCTTTTTTTCCTTCTATCCTTCTGTTTATTTTGCTCCCCCCCGCCCTTATTTTCTCGTGGTGGAAGCTTAGATTGCTGATTTAAGACTTTTTATTTTCTAATATAAAAAATTTATTGCTCTAAACTTCCCAATAAGCACTTCTTTAACTATATCCAACAGATGTTATGTTGTATTTCGCTTTTATTCATATATATTCAATGAGTTTCCTCTTTGACTACTGGAAAGTTGGGAATAGGATTGTTTAATTTCCAAAGTCAGGAGAGTTTTCTATTTTTTGTCATTGCTTTCATATTTAATTGCTCCATGGTTAGAGAATATATTTTGCATGAATTTAATTATTTTAATATTTTTCATATTTATTTTATATGCCAGGACGTTATTTTAGTATTTCTGGTGCTCTTGAAAAGATGTATTCTGCTGTTGTTAGTTGGAGTGTTCAGTAAATTTTAATTAGATCATGTTGATTGATGGTGTCTTTCAATTCTTTTATATCTTTGCTTACTTTCTGTCTACTGGTTCTATCAATTACTGAGGAGAGTTAAAATCTCAAAATATAATTATAGATTTGTCTATTTATTCTCTCAGTTCTATCAGATTTTGCTTCACATATTTTTAAAAATAATTTTTTAAATTTTTCAATTGCTGTTGGCATACAATATTATATTAGTTTCAGATGTACAACCCAGTGATTAGACATTTATATAACTTACAAAGTGATCACCCCCATAAATCTAGTATCTATTTGATACCATACATAGTTATTATAATGTTATTGATAATATTCCTTATGTTATATTTTACATCCCCATGACTATTTTGTAACTACCAATTTGTACTTCCTAATCGATTCCCCTTTTTCATCCACTCTCCTGACTCCCCTACCATCTGGCAGCCATCAAACTGTTGTCTGTATTTATGAGTTTGTTTCTGCTTTGTTTGTTTATTTTGTTCTTTAGGTTCCACATGTAAGTGAAATCATATAGCATTTGTCTTTCTCTTTCTGACTTACTCCACTCAGCATAATTCTCTCTAAGTTCATCCATGTTGTTGCAGATGACAACATTTCATTCTTTTTTTATGGCTGAGAAATATTTCATCGTATATATGTACCACCTCTTCTTTATCCATTCATCCATTGGTGGTCATCGAGATTGCCTTGGCTATTGTAAATAATGCTGCAATAAACATCTGGTTTCATATGTCCCTTCAAAGTATTGCTTTGGGTTTCTTCGGATAAATACTCAAAGCGGGATAACTGGGTCCTTCTTTGTTTCTTGTTATAGCCTTTGTTTTAAAGTCTATTTTGTCTGATATTAGTATTACTACCCAGCTTTTTGTTTGTTTGTTTCCATTTTCATGAAATACCTTTTCCCTTCCCTTTACTTTCAGTCTCTGTGTGTCTTGTGATATAAATTGAGTCTCTTGCAGGCAGCATATGTAAGGATTTTGTTTTCTTATCCATTTAGCTACCCTATATTTTTATTGGAGCATTCAATCCATTCACATCCAAAGCAATTATTGATAGATATGGAGTTATTATTTTATTCTTATATTTTTGATGGGTTTTTTTTTTGTCCTTCTTCTTAATGAAGTGCCTCTCACATTTACTGATGTGCTGGTTTGGTGCTGATGAACTCCTTCAGTTTTTTTTTTTTTTTGTATGGGAAGCTATTTATCTCTTCTTCGATTCTAAATGATAGCTTTGCTGGGTAAAGTAATCTTGGGTGTAAGTCCTTACTTTTCATCACTTTTAATATTTCTTGCCAATCCCTTTTGGCCTATACAGTTTCTGTTGAGGAATCAGCTGATAGTCTTATAGATAACCTAATTCCTTTTCTCTTGCTGTTTTTAAGATTCTTTCTTTATCTTTAACTTTTGGCATTTTAATGATGTTATGTCTTGGTGTGGGCCTCTTTGAGTTCATCTTGTTTGGGACTCTGTGCTTGTCCTGGGCTTGTCTATCTATTTCGTTCACCAGATTAGGAAAAATTTCCGTCATTATTTCTTCAAATAGGTTTTCAATTCCTTGCTCTCTCTCTTCTCCTTCTGGTACCACTATGATGCAAATGTTGGTACGCTTAGTGTTGTCCCAGAGACCCCTTAAACTATGCTCATTTTTAAAATGCTGTTTATTTCATCGTTGTTGTAGCTGTTCCAATTGGACTTTTCTGGCTAACTTATCTTTTAAATCGCTGCTGATCCTCTGCTTCACCTAATCTACTATTGATGCCGTCTAATGTATTCTTCATTTCAGTTATTGTATTCTTCATTTCTGACTAGTTCTTTTTTATGTTTTCTATCTCCATTTTTATGTTTTCTATCTTTTTCTTAAAGTTTTTACTGAGTTCATCTACACTTCCCTTAAGTTCATTGAACATCCTTATCATTTGAACTCTGCATCTGGTAGATTGTCTCCATTTTGTTTAGTTCTTTTTCTGGAGTTTTGTCCTGTTCTTTCACTTGGGATGTGCTTTTTTTCCTCCCCATTTTTACTGCCTCCCTGCATTTGTTTCTATATATTAGGAAGGGCTGCTATGTCTCTGGTCTTAGTAGTAGGTGTCCTGTGGGGCCCAGTGACACAGTCTCCCTGGTCACCTGAGTTGGGTGCTGGAGGTGAGTTTCTTGTATGGGTTGTGTGTGCCATCCTATTGTTGTTGTGCCTTGGTTGCTTTTGGCATGCCTGTAAGAGGGATTGACCCACAGGCTGATTGGTTGTGAGGACTGGCTGGTGACTACAGTGGAGGAGCTGTTGTGTAGGGGCTGACCCTACAGAACAGGATTCACTTTAAAAGGGCTCTGGTTCCCCACCAGTCTGCCCTTTGGTTGTGTTGTCCTTGGATGTGGCCCTAGGTGGTGATCTTGCTCAGTTCAAAGCCAGCAACTGGGTGTGCTGGCCACAGAGCTTCATGGGAGGAGCTCGGCCATAGGCCAAGTTCCGCTGCAGCATATACCTTCTCCGGGGTCACTTGGCATTAGCCTCCCAGAAATCCACAGGTGGCTGCCATCACACTGTGCTTGGAGGTACCGTGAGAGACCATGCCACAAGTTCAGCTGCAGCATATACCCTGTCCAGGATCACTTGGCACGAGCCTCCCAGAAATCCACAGGTGGCTGCCATCACACTGCGCTTGGAGGTACCATGAGAGACCATGCCACAAACTGAGGTTGCCTGCTATGATTGCTGGGCTTGGGGCTGCTCAGCAAGAGCACCAAGGCCAGATGCTACTTGTCTGGGTTTTGTGAACCTTTGAGAGATTTTAGGAAAGTTCACAGCATAAGCCAAGACAAGCTGTTTGTGTGGAAAAGCCACTGGAAGTGGCTTCAGTGGGCCTGCAAGTTGGGTTGGTCGGGGTCTCAGGGAATCACCAGAGCAGGGTGAACAGTGTTAGCCAGGTTGGTGGAGACTCAGATACTATGGCTGCCTGTGTCTGCACACTGGGAGGGGTAGGGCTCAACAAAAGAACAATGAATTCTACCAGCACTTTTGTCTCCTTTAGGCCTGCCCTGAAGCCAGACAATCCAGTTCTTCTCTGAATGTCCCTGGTTCCTTTTGTGCTGCTGCTGCAGTGCTGGAGCTCAGAGCAAATGATTCCTCGGTGAGTAAGTTTGTGCATGGGTCCTTTAACAGGAACACCTGGGACTTGGGCTGCCCTCTGTTTCACTCAGCCACAAACTCTGCTTGTTTTCACAGCCAGAAATTATGTGGCCTTCTCCTCTTGGCACTGGAAACCTGGAACAGGAAGTCTGGTGTGTGGCTGGGACACCTTGTTCCTCAGAGAAAACCTCCACAGCCAAGATAGCCCTCCTGATTTTTAATGGCCACACATGGGTGTGGAACCAGCCTGTTCCATGTCTCTGCCCTGCCTACCAGTCTCAAGGTGGCCTCTTCTGTGTGTCCCCAGTTGTAGGACTTCTGTTCAGCTAGACTCCTGGTGATTTTCATACATGTTCTGTAATTTAGTTGTAATTTTGATGTGTTTGCGAAAGGAGGCAAGCACAGTATTTACCTACTCTGCCATCTTGACCGGAAATCTACTTCACATATTTTGATGCTCTATTTGCTGCAAAGATATTTAGGATTGTTATGTAGTAGACTTCATTAATAGATCATTTTATAATGATGTAATGTGCTTTTTGTTCTTGGTTATTTGCTTTGAAGATTACTTGTCTGATATTAATATATTCATTCCAGGTATTTTTTGCTTAGTATTTGCATGTTATATATATTTTCGTATTTTTACTTTTTACGTACTATATTATATTACATTTTAAGTGATTTTTTTTGTACGTAGACTATAGTTTTTTTTTTCCTAATCCATTCTCCCAAACTCTGTAACATATCACTGTCTATTATTATCAACATTTTACTACTTCACAGGTTATGTAGAAGATTTATGAACTTTCTGGTATCTTAACCAACCCTCTTTGTAATATAATTGTCTATATCACTTTTACTTACACTGAGAATCACATTAGCCAATGTTATCATTTTTTGCTTTGACCCATTAAAAGTAATTGAAAAACTAAAAGATAAGAATAGTACATTGTATTAATTATATATTTACACTTTCTGTTGGTTTTTCATATCTAATGTTCCACAAAATAACAGTTTTCTTCTGTTATTATTTCCTTTCTCTCTGAAGAATTTTCCTTAGCCATTCTTTTAGATACTTGCTGGTGACAAATTCTTTTAGTTTTACTTCATCTGAGAGTGTCTTTATTTCATCTTCATTCTCCAAGGATATTTTTTCTTGATATAAAATTTGGGGCTGATAGTCTTTTTCTTTCATTAATTTTAAAATGTGCCATTCATTTTGGCTTCCATGGTTTCTGATGAGAAATCCTCTGTCATTTGAATGGCCACACATGGGTGTGGAACCAGCCTACTATAAGTTTGGCCTCATTTATCTCTGACTGCTTTCAAGGATTTTTTGTGTGTATGTTTAATTTTAAGAAATTTCACTCTGATATATCTTGGTATATATTTATTTGGGTTTATTTTGTCAGAGGTTTGCGTGGCTTCTTAATCTGTAGGTTTTCGTCTTTTGCTAAGTATTGCAAGTTCACAATTATTTCTTTAAACACTTGCTCAGTTTCATACTCTTTCTTTTCTCTTTCTGAGACTTTGATGACATACATATTAGACCTTTTGATTTTGTTCCACAGGTCCCTCAGGCTGTTTTCTCTTTATTGTTCAGATTGGATAATTTCTACTGATATTTATTTGAGTTCACTAACTCTTTATTTTCTTCATCTCCATTCAGCTAGTAAGCCCATCTAGTGAATTTTTATTTCAGTTACTGCATTTTCACTTTCATAAATTTCCACTTATTTTTCCATATATGTTCTATTTCTTTGCTGAGAATTTCTATTTTCTTGTTTGTTTCAAGATTGTTCACAATTGCTTATTGTAACATTTTTATGACAGCTACTTTAAAATCCTTGTCAGATAATTCTGCATCATGTTAATGTAGCTGTTTTTTCTATGATTTACTTTCTCATTTGGGTAGAATTTTTTAGCTTTTCCACATGATTTAAAATTTTGGATTGAGATTCTGGTTCCTATATAAATCTTCTATTTTAGAAGGCAGTCAACTTTTGGGGTTTAGAATGCACTTCTTGGACCAATTTCGTGAGCCATATTTCAAAAATTAATTTATTTTTCAAAAACTTTGCAAAGACTCTGATCTGTTCCACTTTATGCTATCCAAAAACCCAACTGAAACCTGGGCAGAATTCTGTACTCATGTTTAGTTCTCAAATTTTTTGTTGTGTTGTTTCTTGTTGGTTTTATACATGGGCTGCTCAGAGTTTGGCCCAGGACTTTAAGCACAAATAGAGAAAATTCCTTTCCTTAGCTCAGTTCTCTCTATAATCTTTCCCACATTATCTGGTTAAGAGGGACATCTCTTTTTCTCAACGGGTGATAAAGACAGACGAACTATGCTGACATCATGTGCAGTTGCAGTGTCCATTGTGGAGAGGAAGGGACATAGCCTAAGGCTGTTACCACAGTCTCTACACAGTGTCCATGGCTGGGGAGTGGATGCCTCCCTATTATTGTAGGGTGGGGTTGGTAGACAGGACACCGTCCACAATCTCCGTAGCTGCAAGCCCAGTGACTATCAAGGAGGGGGCACTTTTTAATAATGTTTTTCAAAATTGAGCAGGAATGATCAGAATGTTTCTGTCCTTTTTCCTAGTCCTTTTGCTAGACAGAGTGGGCTTTTCTGGAAGTTTTTTCTTTTGTTTGTGCCCATTGGTGTTTCTAAGTTAAAGATCTCTCTAGTGCTCAGGCTGTGATATATGGGGCAAAAAACAAAAACAAATACAAACAAATAAAAAACCCTACAAGAAATCAGCACTAGATTTTCCTTGAGTCTTATGGTCCTTATACAGACTGTCTTCTTCCCTCTCTCTTCAGAGTCTTTTTTGAGTTGCTTTATACATTTTGCTAATTTTTTTTTGAAATAGTAGGAGAAACACAATGGTATGTGCTTTCTCCATCTAGTCTAGAACCAGAAAAGTGATAGTCATTGAATTCTAGCCATTGAATGTGGTTTTCCCCTGCATTTCTTGGATAATTATGTTGAACATATTTTCCTGTCATTATTTGCATGCAAAATTTCTTTTATGAAAGGTCTATTCAAATTTTTGTCCCTTCTTTTATTGAGCTTTTGTCTTATTTTTTAGCTTTAAAATTTAAAAATATATTTTGTACATATTTTGACAGATATGTATTTTGCAAATATTTTTTCCCAGTCTGTGGTGTGCTATTTTTAAATTAAACTTTTTATTTTGAGACAATTGGAGATTAACATATAGTTATAATAAATATACAGAGTGATCCCATGTAGCTAATTTTCCTCAATAGTAATACCTTGCAAAGCTGTAATGCATAACCAGTATACTGACATTATAGTCAAGATATAGAACATTTCATCATATGATTAGCTCTTTATTTTCTTAACACCCTCAACAAGCAGAAGGTTTAATTATGACGAAGTCTAATTTATCATTTTTTCTTCTTGCTTAATATTATGTGTGATATAAGAAATCATTGCCTATCTCACAATCATAAAATATTTCTCCTTTTAAAAATTTATATTGTTACCTTTTAAATTAAGAACTATGATTCATTTTTTTGTTGTTAATTTTTATGAATCATATAGAGTATGAGTAAGAGTTGAGCTTTTCCCCCCTACAAATATCTAGTTGTTCCAACACTATTTATGGAAAAGATTATGCTTCTGTCATTGAAGTACTTTGGCACTTATATAGAAAATCAATTGCCCAGACCATAAATGTGTTGGTCTGTTTCTGGACTTGCTTTCTTGTTCTATTGATCTGTATGTCCATCCCTATGCCAGTTTCACACTATCTTGATTACTGGAGACATAGTAATTCTTCAAATCAGATAATGTAAGTCCTCCAGTTTTATTTTTACTTTATACAATTATTTTGGTTATTTAGATCTTTTGCATTTTCACATAGATTTTAAAATTTTCTTGTTAATTTAAACAAAAAAGCCTGGATTGTGTAAAATGAAATATTTTGGAAATGTGTGTATTTGTTACTCATTTTGACAACATATTATCAGAGATCTAAAAACAATATGAAAAATCATATTTATACTAGTGGAGTTAAGAATTTCATTAGTCAACTACTTGACATTTATGTAAAGTTAACTGAAAAATAGGTTCACAAAAAGGGCCTAAATTCATGAGGATAAGTCAATTTGTGTTTTAAGATTCTACAGGTTTCTGTGAAGAAAAGGATTTTAAAGGTTATGAGAATGATGACTAGATCTGAGTTTTTAAAAATAAAAACTATTTGCTGAGTTATTGGAGGGAAGCTACCTTAGTTATTTGGAATTTGGGCATATCATCTATTATTATTCATAATAAAGCCATATTAGTAGCCTTTGCTTAGTAAGTTTTTCAGTATTTCCTTATGCAAATTTCACATGATAAATTCCTTTTAAGCTTGAGCACCAATAGGAAATTGGATACTCCTAAAAAAAAATGGGCTTCCTTTAATCAAGAATTTTGAATTATCCTTGATTCTCGATCACAGAGATTATATTAATTTCTTGATAAATATTCATATTTAATTTATAAAATGATTTTTTCATTACTTATTTTAATCTTTATTCCTTATAAACTATGGAACCACCAAGCCTCTGACTGAAAAGAAATTTAAAAACCATTGGTTTGAAAGAATCAATCTCTTGGTCTCAGTCACATGGCAAGAGTTTTATATGTTTGTTTTAACTGCATGCATATTTATTTTTATTATGTCTAATTGTGAATTGTCAATGCCATTATGGAAATTTTAAATTTGAAAAGCACATCTCATATTTGCACATTGTTGGCTCCAAAAGATGAGCTAAAGATTTCCTTTATTGCAATTATCATCAATGAACTTGTAGGAGCAACTAGTTATCAAATCAAAACTAAACATCAAACATCAGTGGCTAATATACAAAAAGTGACAAGACATCTCCCCAAATCCCAAAATACAAGGCATGCATACTAGTAGCATCTGTGCAGGAAGAATCAAGGAAAGCAATGATATAGTACAATTTGAGAACAGCAGCTATAAAATGAAGTTTGTTCTGTCCTGTACCACACAAATACAAAAGGGCTGTGTTAAGATGATTGATAGGGATAGAGCAGCCTAGCTCCTATGAACTCTGAATTGACATGCCAGGGTTCCTTTTTAGGGCAGGGCCCCACAACTAAGGAGAAATTGCTTGTAGTGGAATAAAAATCAAGCAGGATGGGGACTACAGAGACGGTGGAAAGAGGTTTAAACTAAAGCGAGGGAGGAGATTAAAGGCAGGATGTTTTAGAAAGGAAAGCCACCAAGTTTTTGAACCTTAGACACAGACAACAAGAGAGAGGGTCATATTGGAGGGGTTGAGATTCTACACTTGTATTTGAAAAAAATAATGTTTGAAACTTCTCAAATTTGAAAAAAGACATAAATCTATGATTTAGGAAGCTGATCAATCCCCAAAAAGGTTAAATAAAAAGAAATCTATGCTAAGACAGATTATAATTAAATTTTTGAAAACTAAAGGTGAATAAAAAATTTTGAAAACATCCAGAGAGAAACAACACATCAATTATAGGGAACACCAATTTGAATAACAGAATATTTCTTATCTGAAACCCTGAGGACAGAGAAAGTGAAAACATTTTCCAAGTACTAAGAGATAAATTTCTCAATCCAGATTTCTATATCCAGTGAAAATGTCCTTCAGTAATGAAGGAGAATTCATGACACTATCAGACAAAGAAAAAATTTTATGCTGGTAAACCTACTCTTTAAAAATGGTTAAAGGAAGTCTCTAACAGAAAGGCTTAGAACACTAGGTAAGAAAGAACATTAGAATGGGTAAAAATACAGGTAAATATAAAAAACTATCCAAACTTTCATGAGTTTCTTAAATTATATTTGATTGTTGAAGCAAAAATTATAACACCATCTCATGTGGTGTTGAAAATATAATGAGGAAACACAACAATTATATTTTAAAAGTGGGGAAAGTAAGGGGGATCAGAAATGAAGTTTCTATACTTCACTGGAAATGGTTAAACATTAATAGTAGACTGTGATAAGTTTCATATATGTATATGTATGGAATACTTAGAGCAATCACTAAGAAAATTATACGAAGCTATATACTTAAAATACCTTAAATAAATCAAGGTAGAATCCTAATAAATGTTTAAGTAACCCACAGGGGGTTAAGAAAAGAGAACTAGAAACAAGAAACATAAGAAACAAAACAGAAAGCAAATAAGCAAATGACAGACTTTAGCCCTAACATACCAGAATTACTTTAAATGTAAATAGTCTAAATGCACTAATTAAGAGACAAAGATTGGCAGAGTGGATTAAAAAACAAACAAACAAACATGATCCAACAATATGCTGTTTACAAAAACCTCACTTCAAATATAGGGACATAGGTACGTTGGATGTAAAAAGATGAAAAAGATAGACCATCTATATGTTAATTTAAATAAAAGCAGGAGGGGCTATATTAATATCAGATAGACTTCAGAGCCAATACAATTACTTGAGACAAAGAAGGTTATTACATATTGATAATATAGACAATTTGCCAAGAAGACATAATGATCTTAACTGTGTTCGTACAAACAAGTGAGCCTTAACTACATGAAGTAAACACTAGCAGAACTGAAAGAAGAAATACACATATTCGCAATTGTTGAAGACTTCAACATCTAATCTCAGCAATTGATAGAATTAGTAAATGTAATGTTTAAAATTTGTATTTATTTAAAACAAACAAACAAATAAACCCAGGCTGAATAATATAACAAAAAAAACAGTGTTTTTGTTAGAAATATCGTTGGTGTACTCTTTCCTTTTGCAAACTTCTATTGAGCTGGCATGACTTCATGAGCTTATAGAATCACATGCTTGGATGTGGTCCAGAGCTAAAGTCAAACTCTGTGTCCACAGCTGCAGCTACCTCACCGTCTTGCAGGTGCTGAGGCAGCTCTTGGTGTCGGAGACCAAGCAGAAGAGAAGCCCAATGTGTAGGTGCACCAAGAGGACAAGCCAAAAACACATGCCAGGATCCCCAGGCCCCCAAAGTCTCCAGTGCCATAGATGCCTCATAGTTATATGCCTGGGACTGTTGCTTTCTGTGAAATCAGGTGATACTAGAAATCCCAGAATCTTCTGGTCCTCCAGAGCCTTCTCCAAGGCTGGTCCAGAAAGTCATCCAATGTTTGCAGCCTGACCTGTGCTTACTGATATGTTCATGGGGCTTTGTTGGAGGTCCACAAGGCCTACCTGGTGGGCCCATTTGAAGACACCAACCTTCTTACGCAAAGCAGGGCTTCTCTCTATAATATCCATCCTATGGTCTTTTCAGATTATACTTTCTACCCCATAGCAATAAGCACTTTTCTTTACCAAAGTCACAGCATTCCTGGCTAAATACGGATTCTTCTCTGGACACTCACAAGTGACCTTCTTAAAATGTGTACCCAGACCTGAATACAATATTCCAGATGTGATGCCATGAAGTAGAAATTAATGTCACAATCTCCTTCTTTATCCAGCCAGCTTCTTAAGTCCATTTTTGCAAACTTTTGGAGCATCCAAATCATGCTGTTAATCATTGCAAAATTATTGATAAACAAAAACTAAGGTATCTTTAAAGGGTACTATTAAATCATTTCTCTTTCATCCTGTACTTGCATCATATACATACATGTGCTTTTAAATAAAATTTAACATGAATACATATACTTAATCTCAACATACAGCTTTACATTTATGCACAAGAAATTTCATTAGGTTCAGTCTTTCTAGGGCTTTAAATCCTTTTCTTTTTTTCTCTCTTCTTTTAAATCTTGATTTTTAAAATTCAGAGTATACTCTATCATGGACACATGTCGTTCTTGCCTATCTGGCAAAGATGTCCTGGTTTTCCTGTGGAAGCACTACTTTCCAATAGCAATCCTGTGATTTAAGTGAGTGGTCTGTCTCCCACATCCTGAGGGGGCACATGATTCAAGCAACACCAGCCCTGAACACAACTGGGAAAAACTTTGAAGAGGATCAAAGTGGAAGCCCGTCTGGGAGGAAGCAGACCCTGACCATAAACAACAGAGTGCTGGAGACATTTTTTTGAGCCCAAGATCATCCAGCCACATCTGCAGCCAAGAAGTCCCCTTCCTGCATCAGCCTGTTTAAAACTGGTTTCTGTCACTCGTAGCCAAGAGTCTTGTTTAAGACCATCCCTGAAAATTCTCTCTGAAGATATGACAATCATTTCCTCACAGGCTGGGTTAGTGGTGACCTGGGGCTCTGGGGATTTATTTCAGAGGTTCATATGCATAGCAAACACAGTCTTTATTTGTATTTCATATGTATTTGGGGTGGTTTAGTGGGGCGGGATGGATGTGTGTCTGTGGGTGCATGCACACGTATGTTAGAAGTTCTTTCAAGCTTCTTTATTTAAATGTTTGTTTAAATAGCTGATAAAGATCACTGAGGGAAATCCAGTCAGGGACACAGCCTGTTTATTTGCCACGAGAGATCATGTGTAAATTGACAGAAACTAACATTATTTGGGTCCACGATTTAGCTTTTTTTAAATCCAGGTCATATTGTTTGTGGGAATGTAAAATGTTACAGCTGCTGTGGAAAACAGTTTGGCAGTTCCTTAATAAGTTAAATACAAAATTACCATGTGATCCAGCAATTCCATTCAGATACTGTACACCAATGTTCATAGCAGCCTTCTTTATAACAGCCAACAGATAGAAACAACCCAAATGTCCATCAACACATGAATGGATAAACAAAATATGCATATGCATACCACAGAATATTTTTCAGTCTTAAGGAGTAATAGAATTCTGATACATGTGAAACATGGATGAACTTTGAAAACATCTTGCTAAGTGAAATAAGCCAGACAAAAAGGACAAATATTGTATGATTCCACTTATATGAGGTACCTGGAATAGGCAAATTCATAGAGACAGAAAGTACAATAGAGATTATCAGAGGCTAGAGGGAGGGAAGGATGGGGAGTTATTATCTTATGGGTACAGAGCTTCTGTTTGAGATAATGAAAAAGTTCTCAAAGTGGATAGTGGTGATAATTGATAACATGGTGAACATACTTAATGCCACTGAGTTGTACATGGTTAAAATGGTAAACTTTAAATTATGTACATTTTACCAAAAAAAAAAAAAAAAGAACAAATATAACTTGCAGACATCGGTACTTCCTCTTAAATACTTTAGCATGCATATCATTAATGAGGGTTTAGTATTTACATTTTTTCTTTTTGTGTAAAGTTTACATATAATGAACTGCACAAATCTTAAGAGCAGAGATTTTTGAGTTTTAACAAATGCCTACACCTATATAACCCAAATCTTTATCAAGATATAGAATGTTATCATCACCCTAGAAAGTTCCCTCATGTCCTTCCCAGTAAAATGGTTTACTTAAGTTCTCTTCAGAACTGGGTTTGGGGAAAGGGAAGGGTTTCCTTAAAAAATGTTCAAAAATTGATGGAAAATTGTGAGCACATAGTTGTTTTCCTTGGCCAACTATGTCATTTTGCAACCAAAGTTTGTTTGGTGTAAAATGAAGTTATGTAACATGAAATACTTCATAATTCTCTGTGAACAGTATTGTAGGTATTATGTTATTGTTTTAATTATTTTTTGGGGAAGCAGTTTCAGGTTGGAGAAATAAACTCTAGATCATGGAATGTTTGGTGACTAGGTGTCCTCAATCCTAAAGGCTGAAACCTCGAAGACACTTTCTGTTAAAAATTACAGGGTGGACAGAAATAGTCTATAAAAAGCATTTGAGAAAAAACACCTTTGCTCAGAATTAACTATGATTAGACAACATCAAGAGATTAATTGGGTCATCTTAAAATGTTAGAAAATAAAAAGAATAAAAATATTCTAAGTGTGTATGTGTATTAAGGGGTATAAGATGGGGATGACAGCAAGACAAGGATCAGGTGGGTAATCAAGGAAGGGGTGATGGAGAGTGGAGGTATGCATCAAGGAGAAAGTTTCTGTGATGTTTAAATGCTATTTATAGACTTAGCTAAGCTATAGTGCTTTGTGGTTTAGTCAAACACTAGTCTAGATGTTGCTGTGAAGGTTGTTTTGTAGATGTAATTAGCATCTATAACCAGCTGACTTCGAGTAAAGCAGAGTACCCTCCATAATGTGGGTAGGCCTTATCCAATCAGTTGAAGGCCTTATAAGCAAAAACTGAGATTTCCTAGAGAAGAAATTCTGCCTTAAGATTGTGACATAGAAATAGTGACTGAGTTTCCAGCTGGTCAGCCTGCCGTAGGAATTTTTGACTTGCCAGCCTCCACAATAGCATAAGCCAATTCCTTAAAATGCAGATTTTGTTACTGACCATGGTTCTAGAGGAAAAAAAGGTTAAGAATGAGTTTCCTGAATTGGTTTCTGGAACTGATTCTCTAATCTGATTAGTGGTAAGGAGAGCACTGATAATTCGTGGTATAATGTGGCAACAGAGATATGCAAAATTACCACCGTTGAATACTTCTAATAAAATACCTGTAAGAGGTATGGTTCTGAGTGACTATTTATTTATAAGTAGAACACTTTGGTTAAACTAATGAGTATGAGATTGGCTCTTTGCTTATAACTGCACTGGACAAAGAGGGGAAGAAAAAGTATGGGTTCAGGGCTTTGAATTCCTGGCTCAAGAGCCGCCTAAATGACCAAAGTTTCTATATTTGCCCTGAAATTCTTATCACTTGTAGCCACAGAGCTAAGATTTCTGAAAACCAAAGCCAAAATATCATCCTACAAGTGGCTGAATTACAATGCCAATCAAATTCCCAACTCAAAGTATGAGCTGTTAAAGTAAGGGCATTTATCGGGAAGGAATGTCCTAAAATTCGAAATGGGGATATATGGAGACATCCTGATAAAGCTGGCGATGTTGAACCCCTAAATCCTGCTGAGTCTTCTTTGCCAGGAGAAGCAGGCCTTCTACCACTGTCTGAGGGACCCTGCTTTGCCAGGCAATGCCCTCCCTAAGGTAGTTTCCTTGCAAGACACTGCTGATTTCTTGGGACCTACCCTCACCAATCCTCTTTGTAAACCTAAAACTAGACTCAGGTCTCAGCAGGCCCTGAAAAGTGGGAAGGTGCACTACGTTCCAAAAGAATTGCCTGATTTTTCCAGTTTATATAGACATATATCTGGGAAATATGGGTATGAATGAATATTAAGGGTGTGGGGGTAATAGTGAAAGGAAAGTTATTTCAGACTGAGTTTATTGATATGGACCTATTATGCAGAGATTACAATACTGTAACTCAAGGTGGGGTTACCTAGGTAACCACATACTTAGGCAATTTTGTTCCCTTCTGTGTTTATTTTTAATTCAGAAATTAGGTAGCTAAACCCAAATTTGGCCTAGTGTTCTCTCACCCATCTTCCAAGACCAGAACCATTTTTGTAGCCCACCCTTATCTCCTGTGGACCTCGAACACACTTTTCCAGTACTTACCAAGCACCTGAGATTTGTTCATCACAACCACAAAATTTACTTTTGCTGACACTACGTACCAAATGAGGCTTTTCCTGGAAAAGTTATGTAGAATGCCATCTGAGACTTGGCAGAAAAAAGACAGAACAGCCTTGGCAAGCCACTTGTGTCTGATACTTTCTGAACTGCAAAGTAGTCACATGGCCTTCACTAGCAATTCAGGAAGATGCTGCAGTAACTGGCTCTGAGACTTTTATCACATCACCTTATTAGGTTATAACCATTTTGAGTACAAGAAAGAGGAGCTCCTTTTCTAGTATTTAAAACCTACAAATTGGTATTGTCTGTTCAGGTCCTCTGCCCATTTTTAAATTGGATTGTTATTTTTTTGTTGTTAATTTGTATGAGTTCCTTATATATTTTGGATATTAGCCTCTTATTGGAGGTGTTGTTTGCAATATATTCTCCCATTCGGCTGGTTGCCTCTGTTTTGTTGATGGGTTTTTTTTTTTTTTTTTTTTTGCTGTGCAGAAGCTTTTTAGTTTGATATAATCCCATTCATTTATTCTTGATTTAATTCCCTTGCCTTTCAGATCAAATTCATAAAATCCTCTCTAAAACCAAGGTCCATGAGTTTATTATCTATTTTTTCTTCTACGCAATTTATTACTTCAGGTCTTATATTTAGGTCTTTGATGCATTTTGAGTTAATTTTGATAGCAGTCTAGTTCATTGCAGCATTATTCATGGTGGCCAAAACATGGAAACAATCAAAGTGCTCTTCAGTAGATGATTGGATAAAGAAGATATATATATATGTATGTATGTATACACACACACACACACACACACACACACACACACACACAATGGAATTTTACTCAGCCATAAAAAAAGATGAAATAGTGCCATTTGCAACTACATGGAATGGATCTTGAGACTATCATGCTTACCGAAATAAGTCAGAAAAAGTTGAGAACCATATGATTTCATTCATATCTGTGATATAACACTGAAAGCAACAAACGAATGAGACAAAACTCATAGACATGTACAACAGTTTAGTGGTTACCAAAGGCAAAGGGTGAGGGGAGGTAGAAAAGGGTAAAGGGGTCAAATATGATGATGAAAGGACATTTGACTTTGGGCGGTGAACACACAGTGCAATATACATATGACATATTATTGAATTATACACTTGTAATCTATATAATTTTATTAACCAATGTCACCCCAATAAATTTAACTTAAAAAAAGTGAATTATTAAAACAAATTTACCTTTGTTCTTCCAGATTGTCATTTTGCTAGATTCAAGAGTTAGGTCAACATAGCAAATGGGCAGCTGACATGAAATCTGCATATTTATAACTAGAAGATCCAGAGGGCTACCCAGTGTCTTTCTCCAATACAGTGCTGACACATTCAGTTATGTCTTTATAGCCCAATTGTATTTCCCGACCATACAAAAGTTAATGCGTTAAAAACAGAAATAAGTTCCACTTCTACATATTGAATTAAACTTTATTTTAAAAGGTAAAGTTTTATATATCCTTTTAAAAAATAAAAATTCAAAAGTCTTAGAATTAAGCAATAAGTCTTCAACATTATAAAGCTATTTATAACAGTAATTAAAGTACTGGTAACATTTACCCTTATAAAAATGTCACAGAATTCACATCAAAACTTGGATCCTTAATGATTCAAGTGTCTTATCTTACACAATAAGGGTTTGATCAGTTTTAAGGTAAAATTCCTCTGGAGATATGCTGTCCTCAAGGCTTCTATTACCACTGTCCATCAGCTCACACAGTGGGATAGCTGGCTGCCGTGGCAATTCCACAGTGGTTGTTCTGGTCTTTGGCCATTTTTACATAGCCATTCATGCCCCATTCTGGACCCCAGCTGAAAGAAGAGCATGTTTTCCATTTTGTACAAAGAATCAAGTACACATTAGATTTGTTAATAATAATAGCTAATCCTTAACATAGTGCTTACCATGCATCAGGCACTATTCCTAAGTACTATTACATATATTCATAAGTATATTAATTCTCCTGGGTCCTTTACTTATTAAGATAGGAAACTGAAGCAGAACTAAGATTCCAATGTAGCAATGTGTTTCCACAGGCTCTCTTATACGTCATCTCAATTAAAAACTTTAGCTATGAAAATTGCTCATGACAACCCCCAAGGCCTCTGAGAGCTGAGCAGCAGAATGCAACGGTAAAGCATCAGATGGTAACAGGAAGGATGCAAAGAAGCCACCGGGCTCTTGGACAATTTTTAGACTTAAATAGTCTGCAGAGGCAAATGTTTCTGCTCACTATCTTGTTGAAATATTGGAGACAGAAAAGAAATTCATTCCTCAAACCTACAGGTGAAAAATCCTTTATCTGAAACTCGAGGCCAGATGTATTTCTGAATTAAGAAAATTTTCAGAATTTTGAAATGCAGTGTTACAAATACATAATAACCCCAACAAGGTTGCTACAGAATCTTATAAACAAACATTAGAACTTCCGTGTTGACTCTATGTGGGAGAAAGACTTTTGGGATTTCAAGATTGAGCTTTAATGGACATGAAACCATATACTGATTCCAAAAGGGTTCCTGTTTCAATTTCAAATATCACATTTGGAGTTTTATACCTGTTCTTGACAATCCAAAATTTATTGCTCTTTGGGTCTCCTCCTTCAGAGCCATAGCCAATCACCAGAACACCATGATCCAGGTCTTTGCTGCTGCAGTCTGGTTCATAATAAATGCCTAGGAGAGTAAAATTCAATGTTGAGGTGAGAAGCTCCCAGTGACAGGTCAGGTGACAGTAACCCACTCTATCAACCACAGTTAAGAAAGGCATCTCAAAATTCAGTGAAATGTCAAAAACAAATTTCAAATAAGTCATATATTTGCCAACCCCACCCCCAGTAATGCCTGATTAAAAGAATAAAGTTAAACTTAACTCACTATAAATCAATTAAATTTAACTAAATTCAATATATTTTCTATTAAAAAAAGATTTCCAATATGATCTAGTTATCAAGACTGAGGTGATTTAGGCATTGATCTACTAACTGATATTAGCATAATCCTTCTTACTCCTAGAATGTCAACTAAGGAAACAGCCTATTAAAGGTTCTATATGAACACTTGAGCCATAGGATGCTTTATTGTTCTAATTACAGTAAGAAATTTTTGGAAAAAAGGTCCAACAATTGGAGGATAGGTAAATTAGGTTGTATCTATAAAATTAATGACACAGCCATTTAAAAATATTTACGAAAAATTTTTCATCATGAGAAAATGCTTTTTAATATAATGTCCAATGGAAACAACGTTATGTTAAATGTACACATTCAAAAGAAGGACTTCATACCAAAAAGTTAATCATGGTGGTATTTTCCAATTTTCCCTGTATGAATTTCTAGAATAAAAAGACAAACACTTACCTTTGTTATAGAACTGGAACGATGAATGGCCTGCATCAATAGCAACAGAGATGGGCCCCATAGTCGCCACTGCCTTCATAAGGGCCTTCTCCCGCTGAGGGATGTCCACGAAGCCAGTGTCGTTGGCAGCAGAATATTCAGGCTTGTAGTTACAGGTATCTGATTCCTTTTAAAGGCAAATAGGAAAGAGACTTGATTACTACCATCATCCTCCTGGGGAACATTAGTTCTAGGACTCCAAGACTCAGCAGTTTGCACCTTAATGATTTCTAAGTCAACTTTGTTATACAGCAGCTCAGGAAGCAAAATATTATTGGTTGGTTTGAAACTGAAAAATTAGTAGATGTTTTTTCAATGAGACCCCTTAGGTCTACCTGTCCACAAGAAATTTTTCACTATGGAGAAATTTGTATTATATGTAGAATGGTGTACATAGTCTCCATGTTACATAGAAGTAAGAACAGCTATATGTTAACCATCTAACGAGAGAACTGTGCAAAGTTTGATAATTTATAATGACAGTTCTGAGAGTTTGCATCTAAAATATGAATGCAGAATAACGTGTCCATTTTCTCTGAAAAGGTTCAACTTTTAAAAGCACTGGAATAACAAGGAGCTTCATTTACCTTTGCTAGATAAGGATAGGATTCCTCTGAGTCTAGGCCTCCGTTGTCCTTGATATACTGGAAGGCATTATCCATTAGGCCACCATTGCAGCCCTCATTGCCTTGAGACCGAGAACAGTCCACCAGGTTCTGCTCACTCAGTGAAACAAGTTTGCCAGTTTTCCGGAACATCTGTCCTTCAAGGGAACCGGTTGCACTAAAAGCCCAACAGGAACCACACTGACCCTGAAAGTAAAAAAAGCTATCAGTTTATAAGACAAATACAAAGACTGACAACAGCCCACATACCTGAACACTCTTAAAAGTCAGCAAACTGTATGTTACTCCACAGTTTACCAAAGCAGGTATGCCATTCCTTTTTGGCTTTCCTGAGATAAAGGATCTGAATCTGAATACTCTCATACCTGATTCTTCACAGGAGTTACATAGCCTTTCTGTCTCCAATCCACAGATGGCGGGATCTGAGCAAAGAGAGGTTCTCTGAACACTTTCCCTTTCTTGTGCTTCTGGTTTTGAAAGCCATTCATTATCTGCCTGAATTCTTCATTGGTCTATAAATAAAAGTAAAAAAAAAAAAATTGTTGAAAAAGCAAGAGGTAATTTTGCTAGAGTATTGAGGAGAGGAAGCATAAAAAGTTAAGTAACCCACTCCACACTCACCATGTCACCAAAGGCATTCATTGCCATTGTGAAGCCATGTTTCCTTTGGCTGTATTCCCGATTGTGCAGTTCAATCATTTTCATATTCTTCTCCCACACTGCTCTCCTCCATCCTTCTTCATTCTAGAGGCAAACATATAACCTATCTTCTTTATTTCTACTTAAAACCCAGCCCATCCTTACCAAGAGAAGAAGAAAAACCAGGGATGGCTTTATATTTCTGGGAGCTGTTCTCCAAGTTCCAGCACAGGGATATACACCTATATTGCGCTCAGTAAAGACTGCCATTAAGTTACTGCCTTGGTAAAAGCTGACCTCTAGAAGCTACTCTCTGCTATGAACTTCCAACAGCCTTCTCTAAAGGGTCCCTCTGTACAGTTTCAGATGTTACCAACCACGCCATATAGTCTTCTGTGTGTTGCCTTCCACTGATACCACTGTGCATCCAAACTTTGATCAAGTTTTGGAATAGCTGAGACTATTCCCAAGCAAAGGGTAGCCAGGAAGAGTGAGGGATTCATGTTTCAAAAACCTAGAAAGGGAAAAAAATGAGTATTCGATTAGACCAATCCTTCTAAAAGCCATTCGACTTTCTCCTGAGACATTATAGTCACTATGGTGGAGTAAAAACGTTTAATTTATCCTTGCAAGTATTTACACAAGGACTAGGAGGAAGGCTAAGGATGTGGGTGGAGTAAAACAGGCCTAGGACTTATCAAATAGTGGAAGTATAGAATTTAGCCATCAAAATGAAAAACAGGCTGACAAGTGCTATAGGAACTGAAACAGACTTCACTGTAATAGTGCAATGATAATTTAGGTTTTGATAAGGGTCTCAGGGTACTTTATGGGTCAGAATCTTAAAGCAACTAGGAAACTGTTGGTCCGGTTATTTACTCAAGGTACCAAAGTGAGCTGGTAAATCTTATTTAGCAAGATGCCTGATCCCAAGTAGGGACAGGGATTCCCAGCATTACACCTTTCTTCTTGACTACTGTACGGCAGGAGGTGAGATATGCCTTCAAACCTCTGTTTCTTGAATTTGAAACCTTTTTGAAAGGCCTTCCCAGAAGATGGGTAGGAGTGCGCCCAGCACTCTGCTACCCCCACACCTCGCCTCTTCCCTCCAACACTCCCAGTCCCTCCTCCCCCAAACCCGCGACGCGATCACGTGGCATGAAGTTGCCCCGAGACCTCCGTTCCCGCGCCTGCACAGGGTCGTGACCTCCCAGGGCTCAGGATACAAGCCAGGGCTAGGTGACCCCGACGCTATTAGGCAGGGCCGGGACGCGGGAATGTCGCTCCGCCCCTCGCACACGCCCGCCGCTCCCAGAGGTTGTTGACGCAGCGTTGGGAGCCGGCCCCGCAGCCCCGCGGGCAGGGGTCACGCTGCCTGACTGGTGTCCGCCACCGCTCTGCGGCTGACCAACTCCTGCACAGCCTCGAACCCCGGTGGTCTCAGCGCCGCCCAGGGTTCCCCGAATTTCCATTCCACCCTTCCCCACCTCAAGGATGGCAGGGCTCGCGGCAGCGCCGATCCAGCCTCACCAGCTCCGGGCAGACTCTCTCGTTCCTGGGGGTCTCGCACACCCCTCGCCCATGTGCCTGAATGGCTGCCCCCGCCTCCAGTCCCTGTCCTTGACGCGCCTTGGCCGTAGACCACAGTACTGACCTGTGGCAGCTACAGCTGCGCATACGCACGTAACTCCTCTAAGATCGCCGAGACTGGCGGTTCTGGCCCAGTTGCCCCTGACTCAGCCTTTAAGGCCCTGGGTTTCGGCCGCCCCTCCCCCACCGCCTGTCCGCGCCGCGATTGGCTGAGCCGGCCTGGGGCGGGGTCTGCGGGCGCTGGGACTCCCGGCGCTTGACCCGGCTCGGTCCCAACTTGTCCTGGGATAAGTCCTACCTGTCTCAGTGGACTGGAAAGAGGCGAGCTGGCTCTCATAGACAAGTTCCGCATGACTTAATTTCCCCAAATTCTTGGTCTTGGTGGTAGTTCATGAAAAGATTACAAGGAGCCCCAAGTGGATTTTCAGTAACCCTGCATGCCCTTTGTTTTTGGTAAAAATCTCAGGAGGGCTGAGAACAGTATAATCTAGTCTGGTGGTTCCTGTTTATTCCACAGCAAAGGTGGAAGAAGGCAGAGCCCACAGTCAGACGTGTGCTCACTGTTTCGGGATGGGTTCAGCTGAGTTTTGGAGGAATCTAGAGTGGAATGGCAATGTCCAAAACACGGGGCATGATGGTCATAGCCCTCCCAAATCCTTGGAAGGAAGGGGGCCGAACCAGGTGGGTCTTCAGAGGAGTGGCATTTGTGATGCACCTTTACTGTCTTCTCCAGTCAGGGAGTCTTTCCTCTGAAGCAAGAGTTATTTACAGAGGAATTTGCCTTAATAAAAAGGAGAAAAGCAATTGAAAAGGGCGGAAACTGCTTTTACTTCCCTAGTCAGTGCTTCTCTTTGGTTTAAGAAATGTACTTTAATAACATTTAGTGTCAGGGTTTAGGTTACGCAGTTTGAAGAAATGTTTTAGATGGAAAAATATGTATATATATAAACATTTAAGAAAATTCAGAAACGTCTTAAAAAGTTTCTTTTAAGAATTATGTAAGAAACACTTATCGTAGAAAATATATTTTAGAAAATAAACATCCCTCGTCCCCTCCCTCATAACTCTTTTCTAGGTATATCTTTATATATTTTTTTTCACAAAAATGGAGTCACAGCGCATGCCGATTGGTAAACTCTTAGTTAAAATTAAATTGAGAGACTTCATAGACGTACAGACAAATATTTTAAAAAATTAATTTATTAAAAATTTCACTTTATGTCTTTTGAAGTAGCATCCCTTTCGTATGAACACTACCAGGAGCCAGAAGTTCTCAAGTGGTTAGAAAGTATATTGTATTGCATATGGCTGGAGTTTTTTCTTTTTTTAAAAAAAAAATAATTATGGCAGTCAACACAAGTGGAAATAAATGAATACCACCCACATGAAAACAACTTGCTATATCAAGGAAGACGATTCAGACGGTCTGGGTGAGGAAAAGCTTTAAAATGAAAAAAACAAAGAAGCTTCCCTAATCCCTGATTAGAGATCATTGTCATGGGGAAGCTGGAGGAGAAAGAACTAGAAATGGAATACGTTATGTGATTGGTTTGGGGAGAATGTTTGGATATCTTTGGTTTGTCTTGGGTTGGAAGTGGAGGCAGAAATAAATTGGCAGCCATTCAGCAAGTCCTGACAATTCTGAGGTGGATGCTACAGAGATTTATTTTATAGGTTGGAATTCTATTGTCATATAAAATCTAGCCACTGTCCTTTTGTTTACTTAGTCTATCACAAGAAATCTAAGTTATTTTAACACGTAGGTTTTACAGTTGTCCTTGGGTCATAGCCCCATAAGATTGCACAGTGTGGAAAAACCTGCTACTGCATGACAGCCTGCACCTTAGGCAATAGCCTGACGAGGAGGCTGGATGGCAGGTGCTGCTCTGAAGAACAGCATCCCATCTGTTTCTTGAAATGTGATACAAACACAATGAAAGAAAAAATGGACTTTATTGCAAATATACTCAAAACCTAAATTAAATCAAGAAATACCTAAATTCAGGAGAAATACAGGAGCAAGCCGTTTAAGCAAAGAGTGGAAGATATCGCTCCAACTTATGACATCGATTTATAAATAATATGTTAAATAATGCATTACAGAAATGTGTTATTACTAACATTGTATTCTTCTATTTATATTTCTTTACAAAATAACTTTGATCAGTGCTAATTATTAAAATGTTCACATTTTAGTCAAGTGACCAATCCTTAGCTCTGCCTTTGATAAAATGCAGTTGGCAGATTTCCCAATTCCTATTTGATATACAGTCTCTGTGAAAGTATATTCTTTTGTGTGTCTGTCTAGATTTCTTTTGCTCAATAGTAAAACAGGATATAATTCTTTATCCCATCTCTAGAAGTTTTTAACCATATGGGAATGAACAAATCTAGTGTGGTGGTATTCAGGACACTGAGGCCATTTGACACCTTTCCCCAATATAACATCTCCTTCGATTTGTTGAAATTCCCTAAACCAAGACTTAACTCTTAAAAAATATTATCCAGAAAACTGTCCACTAGTTAAATGGTTTATTATGTTTTACAATTTTATGAAAAAGAGCCTGTTTATGATTAGATGTTATTATGAAGCCACTTATAAAATAACTTGTTTTTCTGAGTAGTGTAATCTTGTTTTTCCTACAGGGTTAAACATTAAGCCAATTTATTAATTAAATCAACCATCAAGAATTAATTAAACTCTTACTTTGTGTTCATTGTCTTCTCCTAATGTAGTTTGTACATTTACTTAGCTACATTCTACAGTAACTTTACTAACAGCTTTTCTGAAGCTCAGCCTTCCTATTTTAAAATCTGAGATTAACTACAGTAATCTTGAGTTTACAGCATATGAGCACAGCTATGGCCAATATATTTAAATGAGATTATGGCAAAGCATCTTTGTGCAGTATGATAAAGAAAGAGCTGACTCCTAAGACCATAATCCGCTAACTCTCCTTTGGATACCAGAGGCTTTTTTCCTCGAATCTGAAAGAAATCTTTTCATGAATCAAGGTGTATTAGTTTCCTAGGCTGCTGTAACAAATTCCCACAAACTTGATGGCTTAAAACAATAGGAACTTATTCTCTTACAGTTATGGAGATTGGAAGTCCAAAATCAGCATTACATGGGCTGAAAACCAGGAGTTGGTAAGGCTGGTCTCCCTCAACAGGCTCTAAAGGAGAACCTGTTTCTCTCCTCTTCAGCTTTTGGTGGCTTTAGGCACTTCTTGATTTATGGCTACACCATCTCAATCTCTATGTCTGTGGTCACATTGCCTTCTCCTCTTCTGTTTGTGTGGAATTTCCCACCACCTGCTTATAGGAACACTTATGAGTGCATTTAAGGCCCATCCAGATAATCGAGGGTAATCTCTACATCTCAAGATCCTTAATTTAATTACATTTGCAAAAACTTTGCCATATAAGTTAACATTTACACGTTCCAAGAATTAAGACCCTATATCTTTGGGGACCATTATTTAGACTACTGCATATGGCATAAGTAAAAATCAGTTTCTTAAAGGAACACTCATACACTGCTAGTAGGACTGCAAATTGGTACAGCCACTATGGAAAACAGTATGGAGGTTCCTCAAAAAACTAAGAATTGATCTACCATATGATCCAGCAATCCCTCTACTGTGTACTTACCCCAAAGACTTGAAAACCTACATCTGAAAAGATATTTGCATACAGATGTTCATATTAGCATTATTCACAATAGGCAGGACATGGAAGCAACTGAAGTGTCCTATGATAGATGATTGAATAAAGAAGCTGTGGTACATATAATCAATGAAATATTACTCAGCTATAAGAAGAGATGAAATACTGCCATTTGTGACAACCTGGGTGGACCTTGAGATAATCATGCTAAGCAAAATAAGCCAGACAGAAAATGTTGAAGATCACATAATATCACTTATATGTGGGATATAAACCTAAAGGCAACAAAGGAACAGGACAAACAAACAAACAGAGACTCATGGACATGGACTGTAGACTAGTGGTTACCAGAGAGTAAGGGGTGGATGGGGTAAAGGGGATCAAATATGTGGTGACAGAAAGAAATGTAACTATGAGAGGTGAAGGCACAGTGTAAATATATATATGCCTTACTGTTAAAGTGTACAGCTGAAACTTACTGGCTTTCGTTAACCAATGTCACCATAAAAAAAAAAAATAAATTAATTTAAAAAAATCAGTTTCTTGACAAGGCTGATCAAAAATTTGGGTTTAACATATCTTTAGGCTGGCTTGACTAGGATAATTGGGTCCTAAATTCTATGTAATCTTCCTAAACTAACTTCTTCGCTCATGTGCCTGATTACAGCCAACATTTCATGCCTTGACTCTCCTGTTAGTGCAATGTTTGACCCAGTTTTTTAAGTTTCAAGACTCCTATACAGCATTTTTATTACCCCCTCCCCCCTTACTCTTTCCACAACCACCTATCCCATAATATCTGCATATAAAAGCATTGCTTATCCCTTTCCAAGACATTTCTGGTTTAGGCTTTGAGCATCTCCCTATTGTAATCATCCCCATTAATAAAGTCTTTCCTTACTAATATAAATTCTTACATTTTTTTCCTTCTTTATACTTCATATCATTATTGTAACTGGTCAAGAAAGAGAAGACTTTTATGCTGTTTAGAGAGTCAGCTTGCATATATATGAGCCATAGAAAGCCTACAGGAAAGGCATCTCATTCGGTGTGTATCTGGTACTACTGGAAATTAAAGTGTTATTAGAAAGGATTCCTGTCATGATGATGATGATACTAATAGCTAAATCACACTTAGAAGCCAGGCACTGTTCTGAGCATGTCATACATGATCCTTCATGGACTTTTTGCAGCAATCCTACGACGGTGGTTCTCAGACTTGATTGTGCCTCAGAATCACCTGGAGGGCTTCTGAAACCAGATTGCTGACTCCCATTCTCTGAGTTTCTGTTTCAGTGGGTCTGGGATGGGGTTCCTCAACTGGCTTTTCTAACAAGTTCTTTTCAAAGTTGTTGCTATTGGGGGACCCACTTTGAGAACCACCGCTATAGGAGATGGGTGCTACTGGATGCTCATTTTACAAATGAGGATGGCCACAATGGTGAGGTGTACAAAATCAAAGGGAGTGCCAGGTTCCTCTCTCCAGTGAAGAAGTAACTTAAATGTGCTTTAGGCCAGTAGGACTTAGAAAAGTAAGCTGAATTTTGGGGACTTTGCCCTTGTCCCTCACCTCCAGCCCCCATCACTTACTTGGCAAACTGAACTCTGGGTGCCAGAGGGCAGCAGGAGAAGTAAAATATGAGCACTGAGGTCATTGTGAGATACTGTACCACAGCTCCCCAGGGCCAGGCTCTCACTTTGGCACCTGCTTACCTGGTGTCATGCTGAAAGGAGGAAAAGACAGGTGAGCCACACAGAAGGCATGCAGCTGCCTCCTCTGGGCTGGGCTTCCGTATCTTCCCACCCCACTAGCTTCCAGGAGGGTGTTTTGCCCTGTGCTTCCTGCGTGTTTCCTTGCTTGCTCATTTCTTGGAGGCAAAAGCTTTGCACCTTACCTATGATCAATTTATTGACAGATATTTAAGCCTACCTCTGATAACAATGGTTTAATGACTCATGGTTTTGAGAAGCTCAGTTATTACAAAAGTAAGGTTTATTCATTCACCAATTCTAAAGACACACATAAAATATTCTTTAAAAAAGTTTGAGACCTCAGAAAGCAAATAGAACCATATAATCAAGCATTCTTGATTTCTATATAATCCCCTCAAAAGCCAAAAATCAGGGAAACTTTTTCAATAGAAGCTTTGACAATTTCGCTGAGTCACTGACTTCATTCTAATGGTTTGTGATTTTTTTTTCTTATGTCCTCTGTGTCTCCTCAATACCAGTGGTTGCTGCCTTTCTATGTTGGTTTCATTGTCCTCAAAGTGGACATGTAACTGTGGTCAAGTACATCTAAACTTTATCCTCAAACCCATAGGATCCATTGAAGAACCCAGCTTCCACTTTAGAGAACTAACTCTCTCTCTGAATAAGGAGTCTGATCTTTCTTTGGGATCACTGCTAACACCTATGCCAGAAGCATAGATGTAAGAGTTCAGTATAGAACACAGTTCTGGTCCAAGAATGCAACAACATTTCTGTTAAATGATTTTATTATTAACAGTGTCCTGTGCCCAGATGTCAGTCTTCCATTCTAGGAGGAGAAATCAGGCAGATGGCAGAGTGCCCAGGTGCCCCCAGTCTGATAACCCGACTGCATGTTGAATTAGTAAGGCTTGGAATCTGATTATCCTGACTGTTTCCTTGCTCAGCATCCCAGGTTTACTGTCCAGGGAGCAAGGATCACACATGGTTACCATTCCCAGTCTAATTAGCATTTATATTATGAAATGTGTGTCTTCTAAATCCACCCACCCGTCTGCACAGCACTCTACCCCTCATACACTTTTCAGTTTCTAAATTTCCATGGGCTCTGTGTAAAAAGTAACTGACATGCAATGCTCAGTGATAGTGTCCAGTGATGGTTGCATGACTGTGTAGAAAGTGAGTGGGATTTGATTGAGAACATTTGGGAAGTGGTAAAAAAAGTATCCCCCGCCCCCCCCCTCACTGAATTCGAAGAGGGAAATGAGACTAATGATAATTTGAATGATACAAGAAATGTCTTTTACTGTCATTAAGAGGACAAGTAAAACTAAATCATATATCTTGTTTTCCTAATGAAAGCATCTTGAGAACAGAGACTTAAAAAACTTTTATTTATTGTGTTGAGGTTCCCAGTGTGTGATAGACACACAGTAAATATCATTGCAGAATGACAGTTATTAGGCTAAGAGAGAAATTGTTGCTAGTCTGGCTCCAACTCTCTGGGGCCCCTTGGCCTCAGCTCAGTGGGTTTCAGGTGGATTTGGGGGAACTTCTCCTGTTTCCAGGACACAGAAATCCTAGTCCCCCTTCACTGTCCTTGAAAATATCAGAAATTCCACAGTGTAGAATTATTTTGTTTCTTAGAGAGTATTTAAATCAGGAACTAGCCAGCAAAGGTCCCTAAGGTCTAACCACTTCATCTTCAGGGTCCTGGTGGAGTCTAAAACTCTGATGGAGTCCACCATCAGAGTGGTGCAAGAGGGCCCTGTGGAATCTTGGGATAATAAGCCAAGTAGCTATTATTGCATGCCTGATCCCAGAAAGTGAGACTCTCTCTTGCTGCCCTTCTTCTAAGAGAACCCTGGAGGGACGTTGAGAAAATAGAGAACTAGTTTGAGGTGTGTGAGAGAAATGCTAAAAATGAACATGGAGGTACAATTCATCTTAATCAGGTTTTTAATCTGGTAATTTCCAAGAATACTAGAAAATATAGTCATTTGGCATAATGTTGCATTACCTCTTGTGATACATATTAAAGATCTAGACATTGCACCTGGCAGGCAACCACACCTTTCTGTAAGCATAATGGGGAGTTACCCTTTGAAAGTGAATTATTTGATAATTTTGCTAAATTTATGAAAGAGTAGAGATCTGGGGATTTGTCTGAACTTTTCTGTTTTATCTTTTGGTTTTTCTTTTGGATTTGAAAAGCAATGAAAAACCATTTATGCTTTCTCTTCTTCCTGTTTATTTTATTATTTTGATTGAGGTGGAAAAGAGAGTTGATGAATAAGAATGTTTTGCTGGAAATACTAAACTTTGATAGCCAAAATTATAGAATATCCCAAAACTTCTATTTAAAAATCTTTCAACACTATAGCCTCGTTTGCATTAAAACAGTCAGTGGAAAAATGACAAACCAATAAAAGCACAGTTTTCAGTACCTCTTGACCCAATTTTCTACCAAATTTCACTGGCTTTGGAATATAGACAATTTCAGTTTCATCTTTAATAGGCATAAACTTTGTGCAAATGACTTACTCTAAGTCTTGGTTTCATCCACTTATACCCTTATAAGGTTTAGTAAAAATTAAATGAGATAACATGAGTATTGATATAAGCAGCCATTTATAGAATTTCTCCCTCAAAAATGAACATTCCTTAAGAATTGTCATTCAATCGAAAGTCATACTAACATTTTAGCAAAAACTGTTGCCATTGAGATATTGGCTATTGATCGTATTTATTGATTTACCATTTATCTAGAATTCTACTGTAAGGCATTAGAGAAGTTTTTTAACTTGATTCAGAATAAACAGCCCTCAGTAACCATAAACCATAAAAACTGACATCCTTCCCTTTCAGGATGGTTCTCTGCCAGATTTCTTCCACTGTTTCACCTATCGTTCTAAGAAGCTATCCTCTCCAGGGATTCATTTAGACCTATGAATGGGCTTGAAAGCCTCTAAGAAGAGTGATGTAATTGTACAATATGCTTCCAATTCCATTTGAGGAAAAGCGATGGGTGAGAGAGGGATTTTGAGGGATTTTAGCCTAATTTACACAGTCCTGGCTTAGAGTGCCAGGCCTGAGTCCAGAGTGACACGAATGACTGGGTCTTGCCCTTCCCACCAGCCCTTTAGCCAGATCCTTGGA